>NW_024742238.1:5935129-6020058 GCF_018991925.1 Homarus americanus | reverse complement strand
TAGTTGATGGGCATTGCCACGGGAAAGTAGATTATCGATCTTTCGGGAAGTGAGATTTTCGGAATTTGGGGGAAATATTACCTAATTCTTTATGAAGTAGATTATCTGGCAGAAACGGGAAATTTGCATCATAAAAATAAAATATCTTCCGAAAGAGTTGATTCATTCTGAAAAGAGATATTTTCATTTTTCGAAAGTAGATTATCGACTTTTCGTGAAGTAGATTGAATCTTTGTGGAAATATTACCTAATTCCTTTTATGAAGCAGATTATCAGCAGGAAAACGAAATTTGTAATTGCTAAAAAACGGGAAACACTCACTTCCGAAAGTTGGTTGATATTCATCTCGAAAAGCAGATTATCGACTTTCGTGGAAGTAGATTTCGAATCTTTTGCGAAATATTACCAATTTTGGCGAAGCAGATTATCATAGAAAACGGAATTTGTATCATAAAAATGGGAAATATCTATCGAAGTTTACTTTAGTGATAGCCACTTTTCGGAAAGCAGGATTATCGACTTTTCAAAAGTAGATTTCGAATTTGGGGGAAATATTACCTAATTTTGCGAAGTAGATTATCACAGAAAACGAAATTGGTATCATAAAAATGGGGAAATATTCATTTCCGAAAGTTGTTATTCATCAATCGGAAAGTAGGGATGGATTTTCACTTTTGAAACGTAGATTATCGATTTTTGGAAGTAGATTGGAATTTTGGGGAAGTATTACCTAATTTTGCGAAGTAGATTATCACAGAAACGGAAATTTGTATCATAAAAATGGTAAATATCTATCGAAAGAAAGTTTGTTTACTTTCCCGGAAAAGTAGATGAATTTCTACTTTTCGAGTGGTGATTATCGACTTTTCAAGTATTTTCGAATTTTGGGGGAAAATATTACCTAATTTTTAAGTAGACACAAGTAGAAACGAGAAATTTGTATCATAAAAATGGGAACATCTACTTTCCGGGGAAGTTGGTTGTCTGATTTCCTTAGTAAAGTAGATATTTTCTACTTTCGGGAAAGTAGATTATCGATTTTTCGGGGAAGTAGATTTTTAATTTTGGGGGAGATATTAGTTATTTTGGAGTAGAATATCTTGGAAGTTTTGTATATAAAAAATGTGAACATTCATTTCTGAAAGTTATTTCTACTTTTCCCGAGAGTAGATATTTTCTATTTTCGGGAAGCAGATTATCGGACTTTTGGGGAAGTAGATTTCGGATTTTGAAATATTACCTATTTTGGAAGGTTATGAGAAAACGAAATTTGTATTATAAAAAATGGGAAATTATTTGTTGGCTTACTTTCCGGAAAAGTTGATAGATTTCGGAAAGTGTTTTGTGTTTTGTTTTTGTGTATTTTACGAAGTAGATTATCATAGAAAACGGGAAATTTTTATCATAAAAAATGGGAAATATCTACTTTCCGGGAAAGTTGGTTATCTACTTTCCCGGAAAGTAGATAGATTTTCTACTTTTCGGGAAAGTAGATTATCGACTTTTCGGGGAAGTAGATTTTCGAATTTGGGGGAAATATTACCTAATTTTGCGAAGTAGATTATCATAGAAAACGGGAAATTTGTATCATAAAAAATGGGAAATATATACTTTCCGGGAAAGTTGGTTATCTACTTTTCCGAAAAGTAGATATATTTTTTACTAAAAGTAGATTACTGACTTTTCGGGGAAGTAGATTTTCATTTTTGGGGGAAACATTAATTAATTTTGCGAAGTAGATTATCATAGAAAACGGGGAAATTTGTATCATAAAAATGGGGAAATATCTACTTTCCGAAAGTTGGTTATCTACTTTCCCGAAAAGTAGATAGATTTTCACTTTCGGGAAAGTAGATTATCGACTTTTCGGGGAAGTAGATTTCGAATTTTGGGGAAATATTACCTATTTTTTGCGAAGTAGATTATCATAGAAAACGGGAAATTTGTATCATAAAAAAATGGGAAATATCTACTATCCGGGAAAGTTGGTTATATACTTTCCCGAAAGTAGATAGATTTTCTACTTTTCGGGAAAGTAGATTATCGACTTTTCGGGGAAGTAGATTTTCGAATTTTGGGGGAAATATTACCTAATTTTGCGAAGTAGATTATCATAGAAAACGGGAAATTTGCATCATAAAAAACGGGAAATATCTACTTTCCGGGAAAGTTGGTTATCTACTTTCCTGAAAAGTAGACAGATTTTCTACTTTGTGGGAAAGTAGATTATCGACTTTTCGGGAAGTAGATTTTCGAATTTTGGGGGAAATATTACCTAATTTTGCGAAGTAGATTATCATAGAAAACGGGAAATTTGTATCATAAAAACTGGGAAATATCTACTTTCCGGGAAAGTTGGTTATCTACTTTCCCGAAAAGTAGATAGATTTTCTACTTTTCGAGAAAGTAGATTATCGACTTTTCGGGGAAGCAGATTTTCGAATTTGGGGGGAAATATTACATAATTTTGCGAAGTAGATTATCATAGAAAACGGGAAATTTGTATCATAAAAACTGGGAAATATCTACTTTCCGGGAAAGTTGGTTATCTACTTTCCCAAAAAGTAGATAGATTTTCTACATTTCGGGAAAGTAGATTATCGACTTTTCGCGGTAGATTTTCGAATTTTGGGGGAAATATTACCTAATTTTGTGAAGTAGATTATCATAGAAAACGGGAAATTTGTATTATAAGAAATGGGAAATATCAACTTTCCGGGAAAGTTGGTTATCTACTTTCCCGAAAAGTAGATAGATTTTCTACTTTTCGGGAAAGTAGATTATCGACTTTTCGGGGAAGTAGATTTTCGAATTTGGGGGGAAATATTACGTAATTTTGCGAAGTAGATTATCATAGAAAACGGGAAATTTGTATCATAAAAAATGGGAAATATCTACTTTCCGGGAAAGTTGGTTATCTACTTTCCCGAAAAGTAGATAGATTTTCTACTTTTCGGGAAAGTAGATTATCGACTTTTTGGGGAAGAAGATTTTCGAATTTTGGGGGAAATATTACCTAATTTTGCGAAGTAGATTATCATAGAAAACGGAAAATTTGTATCATAAAAAATGGGAAATATCTACCTTTCCTTGAAAGTTGGTTTCCTACTTTCCCGAAAAGTAGATAGATTTTCTACTTTTCGTGAAAGTAGATTATCGACTTCTCGGTAAGTAGAAATGGGGGAAATATTACCTAATTTTGCGAAGTAGATTATCATAGAAAACGGGAAATTTGTATCATAAAAAATGGGAAATATCTACTTTCCGGGAAAGTTGGTTATCTACTTTCCCGAAAAGTAGATAGATTTTCTACTTTTCGGGAAAGTAGATTATCCACTTTTCGGGGAAGTAGATTTTCGAATTTTGGGGGAAATATTACGTAATTTTGCGAAGTAGATTATCATAGAAAACGGGAAATTTGTATCATAAAAACTGGGAAATATCTACTTTCCGGGAAAGTTGGTTATCTACTTCCCCGAAAAGTAGACAGATTTTCTACTTTTCGGGAAAGTAGATTATCGACTTTTCGGGAAGTAGATTTTCGAATTTTGGGGGAAATATTACCTAATTTTGCGAAGTAGATTATCATAGAAAACGGGAAATTTGTATCATAAAAATGGGAAATATCTACTTTCCGGGAAAGTTGGTTATCTACTTCCCGAAAAGTAGATAGATTTTCTACTTTTCGGGAAAGTAGATTATCGACTTTTTGGGGAAGAAGATTTTCGAATTTTGGGGGAAATATTACCTAATTTTGCGAAGTAGATTATCATAGAAAACGGGAAATTTGTATCATAAAAAATGGGAAATATCTACTTTCCGGGAAAGTTGGTTATCTACTTTCCCGAAAAGTAGATAGATTTTCTACTTTTCGGGAAAGTAGATTATCGACTTTTTTCGGGGAAATAGATTTCGAATTTAAAGAAAGACATGTAATTTTATGGGGGTAGATTATCATAGAAAACGGGAAATTTGTATCATAAAAAATGGGAAATATCTACTTTCCGCGAAAGTTGGTTATCTACTTTCCTGGAAAGTAGATTATCTACTTTTCGGGAAAGTAGATTATCGACTTTTCGGGGAAGTAGATTTTCGAATTTTGGGGGAAATATTACCTAATTTTGCGAAGTAGATTATCATAGAAAACGGGAAATTTGTATCATAAAAAATAGGAAATATCTACTTTCCGGGAAAGTTGGAAAGACGAATTTCCGGGAAAAGATTATCGACTTTTCGGGAAGTAGATTTTCGAATTTTGGGGAAATATTACGTAATTTTGCGAAGTAGATTATCATAAGAAACGGAAATTTTGTATCATAAAAAATGGGAAATATCTACTTTCCCGAAAAGTGTCTACTTTCCCGAAAGTAGATAGATTACTTTTCGAAAGTAGATTATCGACTTTTCGGGAATAGATTTTCGAATTTGGGAAATATTACGTAATTTTGCGAAGTAGATTATCATAGAAAACGGGAAATTTGTATCATAAAAATGGAAATATCTACTTTCCGAAGTTATATTTATTTTCCCGAAAGTAGATAGATTTCTACTGGAAAGTAGATTATCGACTCGGGGAAGTAGATTTTCGAATTTTGGGGAAATATTACGTAATTTTGCGAAGTAGATTATCATCAGAAAACGGAAATTTGTACATAAAAATGGGAAATATCTACTTTCCGAAAGTTGGTTATTTACTTTTCCGAAAGTAGATAGATTTACTGGAAAGGATTATCGACTTTTGGGGAAGTAGATTTTCGAATTTTGGGGAAATATTACGTAATTTGCGAAGTAGATTATCATAGAAACGAAATTTGTATCATAAAATGGGAAATATCTACTTGAAATATTCATTTCCGAAAGTAGATGATTTTACTGGGAGCAGATTATCGATTCGGGAAGAGATTGAATTTTTGGGTATTACGTACTGCGAAGAGATTATCATAGAAAACGGAAATTTGTATCATAAAATGGGAAAACATCTACTTTCCGAAAGTTGGTTATTTACTTTCCGAAAGTAGATAGATTTCTACTTTTCGGGAAAGTAGATTATCGACTTTCGGGGAAGTAGAGTTGGAATTTTGGGGAAATATTACTTAATTTTGCAAGTAGATTATCATAGAAAACGAAATTTGTATCATAAAAATGGGAAATATCCTACTTTCGAAAGTTGATTATCTACTTATCATAAGAGAAAACGGAAATTTGTATCATAGAAAATGGAAATATCTACTTTCCGAGTTGGTTATTTACTTTCGAGTAGATTACTTTCGGAAAGTAGATTATCGACTTTTCGAAGTAGATTAGTGATTTTGGGGAAATATTACGTAATTTTGCGAAGTAGATTATTATAGAAAACGGGAAATTTGTATCACAGAAAATGGAAAATATCTACTTTCTGGGAAAGTTGGTTATCTACTTATCATAGAAAACGGGAAATTTGTATCATAGAAAATGGGAAATATCTACTTTCCGGAAAAGTAGATTATCTACTTTTCGGGGAAGTAGATTAGCGATTTTTGGGGAAATATTACTTAATTTTGCGAAGTAGATTATCATAGAAAACGGGAAATTTGTATCACAGAAAATGGGAAATATCTACTTTCTGGGAAAGTTGGTTATACTTAATAACACCACTATAGAGAACTTAATAACATCACTATAGAGAACTTAATAACACCACCATAGAGAACTTAATAACACCACTATAGAGAACTTAACACCAATTATAGAGAACTTAATACCACCACTAAAGAGAACTTAATAACACCAATTATAGTGAACTTAACACCACTATAGTGAACTTAATAACATAAGAACATAAGAAAAGTGAGTCTGCAATAGGCCGGTTGGCCTGTGCATGGCAGCTCCTGTCGAGAGTTACTACCACTCTCTATCATCCATGAATCTATCTAAGCTCCTTTTGAAACTTTCCAGAGTTCCCGCACTTAATACAAAGTTGCTAAGCTTGTTCCACTCGTCCACCACCCTATTTGTGAACCAGTTTCTTCCAATCTCCCTCCTAAACCTAAACTTATCCAACCATAGAGAACTCAATAATACCACTATAGAGAACTTAATAACACCACTATAGAGACCTTAATAACACCACTATAGAGAACTTAATAACACCACTATAGAGAACTTAATAACACTATAGAGAACTTAATAACACCACTATAGAGAACTTAATAACACCACTATAGAGAACTTAATAACACAACTATAGAGAACTTAATAACACAACTATAGAGAACTTAATACCACCACTATAGAGAACTTAAAAACACAACTATAGAGAACTTAATAACACAACTATAGAGAACTTAATAACACCATTATAGAGAACTTAAAAACACAACTATAGAGAACTTAATAACACCATTATAGAGAACATAATAACAGCACCATAGAGAACTTAATAACACCACTATAGAGAACTTAATACCACCACTATAGAGAACTCCGCACCTATGGATGAAGTGAGACTCTGGGTAGAAAGTGGCTCACAAGGTTAAGGAACTAGTTTAAAAAAATCAAGTGTCGAATCAATTAAGAGAAAGAGAGAGAGAGAGTATCTACCCGTACACCCTCTGGTAACACACACACAGGAGTAGCACCTAACTTTCACTTGTTTAAACACTCCCGGTGGTGAAATTACTCCAACTATCACCACATCAATGCTACTCTTCCCCCACCATCACTCATTAATGCTCCTCCACCACTACAACTCATTAATGCTCCTCCACCACGACTAGCACTCATTAATGCTCCTCCACCACTCCATTAATGCCCTTCTTCCACCATCCACTGTAGAGCTCAATCAGACCCCAACACCATCATCACCTTGGTAACGACGAGACATAAACAACACCCAGGGAAACTACCACTAGTTTCTAAACGTGTGAAGAGAAGATGTGGATTTTCTCTGTAAACACAAGTAACGTCTGCCAATTAACTTACTCTTCCACCCCTTTTCTTTCCTCCTCCGCCCCCTTCTCTTCCCTCTCCCATTCTCCATATTTTCCATCCATCCTCTCCCTCCTTCCCTCTCCTATCCTCCATCTTCTCCTCTCCTCCCTTCCCCTTTCAACAACCTCCCCTCCTCCCTTCCCTCTCTCCCATCCTCTCCTCCACCCCCCTCCTCCTTCCCTTTCCTCTCCCATCTTCTCCTCTCTACCCATCCTCCCCCCCCTCATCGTTTATTTACCTCCCTCGCTCACGACCACAGCAGCTCCACCATATAATCGGTGTGAGAGTCTGAGTGGTTGTTTCATTCTTCCATCGAGTCAGTTTCTCCCCTCAACTTGTCAACAGATTTTCAGACCCCGGAAAATTTTATCTATTGTAACACAGAAAAAGTCAAAATTAATATAAATGATTAAAATTATATATATATTTTTTTTTTAGAAATATAAAGGCGTTTATGTTATGGTGAAATTAAAACCTGTTATAAATGTTTGTCAAAATAGACTTAGTTTGTTGGTATATATGTACAGTAATACTCTTCAATGACATTAACCCGCATATTTAATAGCATACACAGACTACCACAATCTCAGTACCATACACAGACTACCACAATCTCGGCACCATACACAGACTACCACAATCTCGGTACCATACACAGACTACCACAATCTCGTATCATACACAGACTACCACAATCTCAGTACCATACACAAACTACCACAATCTCGGTACCATACACAGACTACCACAATCTCAGTACCATACATAGGATAGGAGGACATGTGTGCCTATGATGTATCAACACTGAAGCTTTGAACGAGTGGAATTGGATTATGATGTTATTGTTGTTGATGGTGGTGGTTGTTGAGTCAAGTATAGTAGAAATACACTCTTCCTCAATCTTCTGTGTGTGTAGAGAGAGAGTAAAAAAGATAAAGTATGAGAGAGAGAGAGAGAGAGAGAGAGAGAGAGAGAGAGAGAGAGGAAAATAGTCATTAAAATTAAATACAAATAAATAAATAAATCCTGACCCGAATCCCCAATTGATCACAGTGTTTTTGTCCCGTCACTTAGAATAAAGAAAAGACATCCAGTAACGGCAACAATTAGATACGTTCTCAACACAGCTATTTAAGGGGGGGAGGGATTAAGCGTGCAATTTTTTTTTTTTTACAAGTCTTGGGTATACGTGACGGTCCTCGTTCGTGGTGACGTTTCGACCAGTGAATCCGCGACCGAATCCAAGTCACCCAAGACGAATATTTCTTCATGCTCTACGAACGATTAACTTTCTCTCTGTCTTTTCTAATTTTATGGTGTTTCTGTCTTTAATGTGTATTTTCACCTGGCCCCCTTCCCCTCTCTCTCTCTCTCATCCCGCTTTCTAACTTTCTATTCTTGTGGCGGTTGTGTCTTTAATATCTGTATTTTCACCTTTCTCTCTCTTTCTCCTCCTAAAGGTACATTGACGTGCTATTGAGAGAGAGATATCAGAAGAGAAAGCACAGTAATGTAACTTTCTTGTCACTCATGGAGAAAGTTGCTAACATTAACTCTCGTGTCGAAAACCTTGACCAGTGTGTGTGTGTGTGTGTGTGTGTGTGTGTGTGTGTGTGTGTGTGTGTGTGTGTGTGTTCGTCTAATTATCAGGTGAAATAAACTGGGGTATCTAATCATCAGGTGAAATAAGCTGGGATGTCTAATCATCAGGTGAACATCCAACTTGACACAGTGTAGGTAAGGTCGGTAACCACACTGGATTGCTAACAAGGTGTAAACAACTCAGGAAAATAACAAACACAATTTTCCACCCTGACTAAGTTAAGTGAATCGGCTTACAAACTCCAATGGTAAAATATTAAGAGGTGAAAGTACAATATAGTTACCTCTTTTGTGTTAAGTGACGTTGGTGACGACCGTAGAGCTTGGAAGAATGACTAGGACTGAAGAGTGAAATCCATCGTGGCTGATTCACTTGACACCCGAGATGTCATGCATGTGTTGATGTGACGTCACGACTTCTTGCTTTCTGCGTAAATCCTTCCAAAGATCCCCGTTGAGGAGCTGACTGGAACGAGAGGGGGAAACTAATTGGTGAATTGGTTCCCACTAACGGGTTAACCAGGGCTCTTAACCCACAGATTTAGTAGTATAAACAGTTAAGTCATACTGTACATTATATTTCAATCTATTACAGCCCTACAAGATGTTTTTTACTGCACACTAAACACAAAATACTCTTTAGATAATCTTATGATTCATATCTCATTTATGAACTATATAACTACCAAATAATGTAAAACTTTATACCTTATATAATCTAACTTAATCTAACCTTAACAAACTTAACCTAATCTAACTTTATCTAACATAACCCAGGTAACCTCAGGGTGCTTAATCATCAGATAAAATAAGATTTAGGGGTTAATCTTGACGTGATCCAAATCAGTACCTTGCCTTACTGTTGTCGTCCCTAAATAATAAGAGACTTTAGTCATGCCTCGTATAATCGTCTGTAAACAGTGTATTTTATAATGGGTGCTGTGGACACATAAAAGTACAGTATCAATCACCGCCGGAAGGACCAATAACCTTATATTATGTATCAATGTAAACAACTTCACTATTGTGCCAGTGTAAACAATGGTTAACTAGCCCAAGGTCAGGTATCCTCATAAGTCCAGGTCAATAGACCGCATCTCATTACTATATACGGCCCCAGTTTTTAAGAGCTGAAATTTGTTATGCTTATGTATATAGGCCCGAGAATACTCGCTAACGTCTTAATAACGAGGCTGACCGCCACCACTGTGTATGACTTCAGTTCGCAGCACAAACACCTGAAATTTGTGGTTATTTTTTTCGCTTGCAGACTTGTTGGCCGAGGGCGGACATTGGCTATGTGGTTGCACCCACTTTACCTTGACAAAAACAAATCCGGGCAAGGCCAGATACCCCAGCTAGTATTCAATAAAAAAATAAATTAAAGACAGACCTTCAGGTGTATGGGACATCTTGGTCCACTCAACGATTGTCCAGCAGTCTCTCACAGGTCACATCCAATTAAGAGTATAAATTAACATCTAAATAAACATGAACACAGGCGTCAGTAAATATACGTTTTCTCCGATACGACTTGGAAAGAACGTGCTTACAGGTGACTCAGGTAAACAGGAGGTTTTATGGACGATGGAGCATAATATGAATGAGTGTGAGTGTTAACATACTAGCGATGTAACTGTGACCATGTGTTCCTCGTGGTCCTGGGGGTGATGGGGGCTACGCATGTTGTGAAGCTCCACGGTTGGCTTTGTGGACAGGGCGTGACGCTGCCCAGTGAGAGTTGTAGAGAAAGTGATGGACTAGTAACATCTGGTGGAGAGAAACGTTCCCATCGGCTATTGTAACTTTGCCAACAGTCACCAGATTTTCTCTACCGAACATTGAAAATATATCCCAAAGATAAAAGATTTTTGAAACAATAATCTGCTTTGTGATTACCAACTAAATTATTTCAAATGAGTAAAAATCTTACGGTGGTATTTTTGTAAAGAACATTCTGTTGGAAGTCAAACGGACAACTTTTATCGCGGTATCTGGCAGCTGCAAGGTGACGTAGATTCTTCGTATAAAAACCAGACCAGCTGACCCAAGAACACACACAAGCTAAGATACTCCCAAGATAACAACATGACAGCTCTTAAGTTGGTAAGTTGAGATTTACTGTAAATACTGTAACCCCAGGCTGTCGTGGTGCTCTGAGAAAGTGAACGCCGACTGTTGACTTTGCTCCACTTCAAATTCTCCAAGATCCCTGAGATAACTTTTTTCTTCTAACTTGCAGTAAGAAAACATCTAAGTACAGTCATAGTACAATTTAGACGGCATTCTTGGGCGATCCTTTTTAAATCAACTTGCCGTTTACTAATGTTAGTTACCAACACTAGGTTACATGTTGACCCAGAGTGACCTACTGCGATTTACCCAACGTGTGTGTGTGCTACAGGTGTTAACTTGTGTGTGGAGGTACAGGTATTTTTTGTTAATTTTGTCGCGGACAGCAGCTAATATACTGTGTTCTCCATACTCATCTTGCCCTTGTATCCAATAATGCCTTTGTTAGACTGAGGCCTATATGGGAGGGGAACCACAGCAGCTTGATCCTGACACCCTCGACAACAAGTCACACATGTTTGTGTTTGGCCTCAGGCACAAGCGGGTGACAATATGAGTTGAGGGTATCAAGAGCAAGCAGTGAGGATAAGAAGTCAATGATAATGAGACTGTTTATGGTAGTGTTAGTGAGTGTGAGGTGGTGGTGGTGGTAGTCTTGGTGTGAAGTGGTGGTGTGAGGTGGTGGTGGTATAGTGTGGGTGTGAAGTCGTGACTGAAATATATTTTTCTCTTGGAATTGGAATTTAAAGCGTTCAACTAATTAAGTACTTCTAGAATAACACCAAATCACCAAAATCGCACCCCGGAAACCCATAGTTGGCGAGTAATTAGCATTGAAATAATGTACAGTAATTAAAATATTCCAAGCGTCATTACGACCACTAATTATCCCGCAATCGAATCGTGGACCATAGATTCGGAATCAGCATAGGTGTGGGTGTGAGGTGGCAACGGTAGTGAGGGTATCAGGTGGTAGAGGTACTAGTACATGTCTTCCAACACCTTCAGGAGGCTTTGAGTATGGTAAATAGTTCAACTTGTAGTGTAGATGACGCCCAATTACTAATTCTTATTGTGTGTTGGCAGGTGTTCGCGGTGGTGGTGGTGGTGATGGCCATTAGTGAGGTCAGCGGGCAACAGCAGCAGCAGCAGCAGCAAGTGGTTCACTTCATCACCAAGCGAGCCATCCTCCTTGATGACGACTTCGGTAAGCACCTCCTTCATCTACCTCTGCTGTCTATGTTTTCTTGCCTTTCTATTGTCTTCTTTTCTTCTCTCGTCTTGTTTTTCTTTCCTTCCTATTCCATGCTTCTGTTTTTGTTGTCCCACCGTTTCTTCTTCTTCCCTCTCTTCCTATTTCTTCCCCATCTCTTTGTTTATGTTTTGCTATCCCATCTGTTTTGTCTTCCACCACTTCGTCTTGTCTCCTCCTATGTCTTCCACCTCTTTCTATACTTATGTTTCGTTTTCATCGTCTATCTATTTCTGCTTCTTCCTTTATCTCTCTTTGTTTTATGATTATTCCATCCCTGTATGTTTATTTTTGTTGTCTTTTTTAACGTATCATATTATTATTTCTCCCATACTATACATTTCCCTTGTTTATTATGTAATTCTGATTAGAGATTTCAACAATAATTAGTAAAGTTTTAAGTCTATTGCAATATTAATAAAAAACCTCTAGCCTGTACATTATAAGTCAACAAAGAATTTACTAGAGAACTTATAAACTATATATAAGAATTACAACCTTTAAATCTATGTTGAGTGACCAATATTGAATATAGTTTTTGTTTATTAATTTTTAGATGATATGCTGTAAGTAATCATGTGTCTGCCTGTATGTGTGTGTGTGTGTGTCCATCCTCTCTCAGCCCCTAATACTAGATAGGGAATGGAAACGCTTTTGATATTCTGGTTCTGTCACTGAGCTAATTTGAGAATCCGGCAGTTAGTGAGGGGGCAATGATCCAGCCAGTAGGGTTAAACAGTAGCAGTGATAGCTCAAAGTTCCTTCGCCTCTATAACCATGAGCAGGTGACCCAGACTTTACCATGGAGGAGTTTAGCTACGACCCAGAGGACCACCATCAAGAGGAACTAGTCACCCAAGACACCAACTTAGTGTAAGTGCGTTGGCGGAGTGATACTAGAGGCTCCAAGATGTAAACAAACCCACCCCCCGCTCCCCTCCCTGTGTCGATCTCTCTACTCCCTCCCCCTCCCCCCGTCCCCCAAAAAACCACCCTCATCCCCTTCCTTTCACCTTATCACCTACTTTCATGTTATCGTTGTTTTATCACCATTTCTTCTTTTTTTCTTGTGTATCTCTCTTATTCTTCTTGTGTTCTGTTCCATCTTCCTCTGTATCTCTCTTTTGTGGTTCTGCCAGTTTCCTTTTTTTTTCTATATTATTTTTGCCTTCACTGTATTCTTCATTCTCCTATGTCTCTTTTATCATCTTCCCTGTATCTTTGTTCATCCTTGCGTCTTCATCACCCCCCCATAACCCACCTGCATCCCCATCACCGCCCCTGCACACCTTATTAACTATCCATTACTTACGGTATAAGAAAACACTACAATAAGCTAACGTCAAATACATCTCCACTAATTCAACAACATTTTTGGATTAACGCTCGTAGTCAACTCTGTAGAACACGTAGTGCCTATGGTCAAAACGTAGTTACATTAAAGAGGATTACGTATAATAATAATAATAATAATAATAATAATAATAATAATAATAATAATAATAATAATAATAATAATAATAATAATAATGGTGGAGCCAGATTTTCAAAGGTTCCTATATTATTTTACTCCCTGGAACAGAATTCAGAGAACGTATCTAGATAACGCCGATTCTCATTGTAATTTTTGACCGCCAACAATTTGCCTCAGCTGAAATACGTCAGTTAGATACGCTCTCTTAAACCTTTGCGATGGAGAACTGACTAATTTTTATTTACTCCTCACAAACTTATATTCTTATGATTAATGTTTGTTCGATGCATATATTAGATGAAATTATTTTTGCTATTACCTGAATATATTTTCCATACTTGGTGCAAATATTGACGATTGACTTTTTTGACTGAAGAATATATTGTTACATTCTTGAGTACAGTTAAATGACTATTACGATACAACTATTTCTGTCATAATAAAGTCCTTGGGTAATATATAGTACCCGTAAATTATTATAGTAACATAATAATTACAACAACATCAGATTGGTCGTAATTTTAAAGGTGGAACAACGAGGTTACTATAAACTTGACGAAACTGTCTATATATTACACTCACACTATCTCACTATATAAATAACCAAAATGGTTTTTATCTTTGAAACTATTTGATTTTGTAGTGATAATGTCCTCATCTTTAGCTGTTATTCAACCATTAGTCCATCGAAGTCTAAATAAAGTAACTAAAAAATTAGAATGTATCAGATTTTTAAAGTTTGTCGATACTAGAAAATATAAAACAGGCAACGTTATGTAAATTTCTCTTCTTCATTAAATTAACAATGAATAGCTTAGTGTTAGACAATACTTAGTTATGAAAGTTGAGTTTGTAGTTATTAACCTTATGTATAAACATTTGATTTCTATTATCTATTATTAAAAGATGTAAGCGTCAAATATCAAAGCGTTAAGCCTCAAGTAAATGTTTACCTTCCAAGGACCGACAGGGCTTTAAAATGACTGACATACATCACCCGCCATTACCATTACAAACACTCATCTCCAGTCCTTCTAAACTGATCGAAATCACACTGTGTTATGACTACTCCCCAATAACGTCTCAGACTTACTGTAAGATTACCTCTCGGTGGACGAGGCTTCTTGACTGTCGGCCGACTACTGGTAAAGACGACTCAGGTTGACGACACTTGCGGCATCGTGAGAGTAGTTGTCGCACACACCTGCCCCTGGCGTCCATACCCCTTTAAATAGTAAACAAATGGGATAACTCTTCAGAGCCTTTAAGTTGCAGTGTATTAATTAGTCTGGGAGTAGCTTAGTATGTCTAGACAAGTACTTAAATTAACTGTGCTATAATATAATAAATTACCCTAGAATAATGTCGACGGCACGTGTAAAAGCTATATCGTAGTATGGTGACGTGTAGTATATATCCACGCCCTCTAGCACGCTGAGGTCGTAGACTCGTACTGTATGGTAAGACTCCACCATCCCAAGTAAGTCTTCAGTAAGACTCATCCTGCTAGTGTGAGGTATGTTCTATTAGTGATAGTTGTACTCGTAGTATAGTGTGCAACAATACTGTGGTAGTGGTATTTTTACTGTACAGTATTTGTAGTTTTGCCCCGAATGTTTTCCATAGTGTGTGTGGTATTAGTGAGACAGTGGCATCCATAGTATGGCATGTATAGCATTAGTGTGAAGGGGGTACAGTATATAATTAGTATGAGTGGCACAGCACTAGTATGAGAGCATGGTCGTAGCATTGTTTAGTGGTTTTGTGGGTAACACATGTAGTCTAGATGTAAGCTTGTCCACAGTGCCAGTAGCAGCCAAGCCCCGCCACCGCCGGGACACAGGCTACGCAGCGCCGCCTACCCACAAATCCTACAGCAAGGGCAGGGTGGGACCCGTCTACACCTTCGTCAAGACAGATTACAACGGTAACTTCAAGTGGGGAGTTCGCCATCGCGCTGGTAGCCAGTACGCCGGCGGCTATCACTAAACCTGCTGCACGCCGCTTGTAGAGGAGAACCCTCGTCGTGCACTAGGTGGCACGGCGTGCATGAGATTGAGGTTGGCCACTGCAGTGTACTTGATAAGGTCATGCACGGTTTTAGAAGTGACACGACCATGACTTGTGACTACCAACATCAGGCAGGTTACCATAGCTACAACACCCACCCTGGTGACAACTCCTCTACACCATTACCATGAACATCTTTCCACAGCCATACAACACTTGCATCGGCGACGACCCACACATCATTACCACCGTCCCGCCCTCAACCACCCTCAAATCATCCAGAACGTTTCCCCGCCCACTCACCTCGTGTAGCAGTCCTCAACCCTTCCCGTAGTTCACTCTCACTCCCACCCCGACAACCTCTCACCCACCCAAGACCTTCACTCCTTATTTTTACCCACTGACGACCTTTTACCCACTCCTCCCATTACCGTTAAGTCCCCCCATAACATCCACTTACTGGACGGCCACATCCCCCTCCTCCACCCTGGCAGGTCTTTCACACAGTCTAACCCACAGCAGGCGCGTCTTACGAGGACTCTTTGGGCGTCCCAGCCGTCGTGGTCACCGACAGCAGCGCCGTCCAGCTCCCATTGGGAGCGTCTTCCCTGCTGCAGCGATCCCGACGGTCTCCCGGGGGGTACGGAGGCCCGCCCATCTGGGTCAATACGTACGCCATGACGGACTACCATGGCAACTTCAAATGGGGAGTCCGTCACAACGTGGGCCACGGCCAACACTAGGCCAAAACCGCCCTCTAGTCATCCAAGTAGTCGACGACCGCTACCGGTAACTCCCGCTCTGTCTGTGTGATCGTCTGGCGCCCCAGGTGGGCCCGGTTGGTCATTCTGGCACTCGGGAGGCTGCCAGATGGTAGTGCCCAATCATACAGCACTGCCCAGCCGCTCCGGACCAGTCACACGTGTCTTGTAAATAGTTATGTTATTTTGTTGTTCCTGTTGGCTTTTGTAAATAAAAAGGCAGCTTCAATCAACGTCTTTTTCCCCACCTGACACAACAGCGTTCAGCGTCACCACCAATCCTCGGGGGGCTGTACTACATCAGCCATCACCTATGTCAAAACTACAATAGGAAAACCTCGGTATCCTCTGTCCACTCACAAGTCTACACTCAACCTAATCTCATACAAACAAGTAAATTCAAAACAAGTAGAAATTAAGGACTTTAAAGGAATGGCAAGTCTATTTTTAGTGGTGGGGAGGAGCCCGTGTACCTACACTGAAGTCCTCAAAGCCCCAACCTAGGAGGAAAAATGGGAAACCGTATGACGTCTATATTTGCCGAAGCAAGAATAGGCCACTCTAAACTTTCTAGCCGAAAGACAAAAAGAACTGCATCAGTCGCCCATGACTCCGTTCTCTGTCGTCGTCTCCAGCACCCGACGACTAAACTATCACACCGACCCGTCCTCCGCATCACAGTACAGATAGCTTCATGCAGTTGCTTCTTACAAATTCCACTGAATCTTTTTGTCACTACACTCATCACGAAGCTTAATAATCCAACATTAACAATCTTTACTACCGGCATTTTCTTTCACTCACGAAGCTACTTTGCCTCACAAAACGGAGACTAAACCCAAGACCATCCCAAAATATCATTTACCTTTGCTCACCTAAATGGAAATCATAACACCCAATTATGTTACATCAGATACATTATTATGCACTTAACACAATGAAAGTTTCTATTCGCATTCTTCAATGTTGACAGACCTAATAGTTGTAACATGACTTTATATTATATATGTATACACACTCTTTGAAAACATGTTGTAGGCATCACATCTGACTGGTGGTGAGCTTAATAAGACAAATGAATGTAAGAAAGTTTCGAGTTAAAATCTGTCCTACTGGTGAATTTACCGGTTGTCATGGTGCCTAGAGTTCAGAACCCTTAGAGTTTGGTAACATTGGGAGTTGTGTGAACATTACTGATGGACTCGAGCAACATAACAGTACTGACAGGTACTTCAACCACACGAGTCATGCTAGACGAAACAATACCCCGAAGGCACTTAAGCGAACTGAACATACTTTACTGTAGCTTCATCTTATGTACCTCTCTTCCACATGTTAACTACCGTATGTAACAATTTTTCTATCCATTAGGTATAAACGCCGTGGGAATAAGGACGTTCAGGTGATGGGCAAGTCAAAGGGAATGATTGACACCCGCCTGTTGACGCATTCAATATTGATTGATGTGGTCAAAACCTGCAGAGAACAAGGCGTTCATTAGTATTACATGGTGATCTATTTGATACATAATTAGTTAGTCTCACACAATTTGTCTTAATTATAATTGTTTCTAGAGCATAGTGACATGATACAAAGTCCATAACTCTATTAATCTTAGCTTTGCTACATTCTGCATTGTCTTATTACTCCAAGTTAGGCAGAAACGAGTAGACGTAATTAGTCAACAATATTTCAGTACCGAGGGGTATGTCTTCACTTATGCTGTACTTACAAGTGCGGGTCAATGCAGCTCAGTATGGTGTTCCAAGAGACAACAGTACTGTGTAAATTGTCTCAGCACAAATTCTTGGACAGGATTGTGTGGTGTTTATCAGTGCGAGCAGGAGGCTGCCCCTTACAGCATCACTTGAGGGAAGGGCTGGTCCTCACAGCATCACTGGAGTGAGCGATCTCCTCCAGTCAAGGCAGCCACGCTACCCTTTTAAAGCCATTCATTTTAGCGGAATCAGGACCTTCTTCGTAAACACCGCCCACCCCCCAATCTTTGTTAGGGTATGGCAGCAAAAACGTCAGCACTGACACTAGTGCTGACGCCAGCGGTGAAAGCACTCCAGGCGATGCCAGCACTTACGCCAGTGGCGATGGCACTTCCGGTGGTAAAGAGTCCAGGTGGCCACGCCGCCTTTTAAACCAGACATCAGCAAAGTCAGGACCTCTTCTCCGTAAACACCGCACTCATACGCCAATACTCACTCGTCAGTACTGACACCAGCGGTGATAACACTCCCAGGTGCCAGGCGTCAACACCGCTTGGCGCATCTGGCGAGGTCACACGTCGCGTGGGGGGGGAGGGGGGCATCACTCGAGAGGGCGATCTGTGTCATGAGAGGCACGTCACCCTTTACATTCAGCAGAATCAGGAACTCTTTATCCGTAAACACCGCCCCCCTCCCCCAGCCACCACATCTCACGAGGCAACAGGCCGTGTGGGTGGTGGGGGGGTGGGGCGGTGAGAGATCCAATGATTGTTCGAGGTGGGCAGCGATCGTCAACAACTGACACCAGCATTTATAAGCCAGCGGCGATAACAATTAGACTAGAGCAAATAATTAATCGGTCGTTTAATTAATAACTCAACAAACTTTTTTTTTACAATTAGCAAAAGGCATAAAATTAAAAACACAATAACAAACTTTAGTACAGTTATAACACACGTCTATTGTTTTGAGTGTTGGAACCCGTTGTTGTTACCTTAAGAGAAAGTAATGTACTGATAACACACACACACACACACACACATACACACACACACACACACACACACACACACACGAAAACAACAACACTCTTTCACAACCTTGGGCTCCATTAATTATCTACGTTGCAAGGAACACAAGTTTTGACTGGCTCTTGGGTATGTGACTTGCATTTTTATCGATGCATCGTTAAGACTGAACATAAACACACATACATGACGTGGTTTGTGATGAGCCCAGCGTCAATTAGTGAGCACAACGAGTAACAGGAAGTTACTTATTTGGTGACGTGGTTGATAATTCTTGACGATGGGTGTAGGAAAAATATATAATTACTACAGGTATTTATATAGAATTGTGTTAGAATTATAGTGATCACTTTAAGATTAAGCATTCCAGTTTATTTCCCCTTGATGGTTAGGTGAGTGTTCGGTTAAGTTAGGTTAGAGTATGGTAGGTCAAATTACATTAGCATTCAGGAGGTTAATATTAAGCTAGGGTGTCTAATCTTCACGTTATCCCATCGTAGCTTGATATCTGTTGGGTACCTCCAGAGCGTACCCCTTCGCGCGCCACTCTCTACAACACTGTAATAGGAAACATTTGGAAGTAACTATTTACGTACAAGCAAAACCCAGTGAGACAAAAGATACGAAATCCCGTCCGTACAAGCTAAACTATGAACCTTGTGGCCGGTGAACAGGCAAGAAGGGGGACACAGACCCGGAACACAACCTGGAAGTACTCGGGGCTAACACAACACACTCCTGAGGTATATTTGTGTCGTACAGGAAGAGGATGAAGGATGGGGAGCCAAGGCGCACAGGGAGAAAGTAGTACGGACAGAATGTGAGAATACAGAGTGAGGGTGGAGGTAGGAAGAAGGGGGTAAAGGGTAGGGGGGTAGAGGTAAGGGATAGGAGGATGGAGGTGAAGGTTACAAGTGTGAGGGCATGCAGGACTCATGGGGTGAAGGTAGGAGGTAAGGGTAGGAGAGAAAGGCCGTGGTAGAGGGGGAGGTAAGAAGGATTGAGGTAGTGCGGGAGGTAAGTGGTAGGTGGTGGAGCTAAGGGGGGATGGAACAAGGGAAGGGGGAGGGGTTATAAAGGACACTAGTCTCAAGGTAAGGTGGTGACTGGTGCATATTACCGAGAAATTTACTCTAAGAATAGTTACTCGTCGTTTTCCACGTATTTCTGTTGTTAAAATCCAACGAAATGAACGAAATTTAATAACGAAAAATATGTAAATTTCTCAAGGTCTTACAATAAAGAAACAAACCGAGACAGGAATGCATATAGTCTAGTGGCGCAGTTTTGAAGTCGTCGCCGAGTGGACAAGCCCTAACCATTGAGGCAACTTGGCCATTAATGAAACACGTGTTCATTAAAGCCGCCACAACAGGTGAGACAGTGTTCAGTAAAGCCGCCACAACAGGTGAGACAGTGTTCAGTAAAGCAGCCACAACAGGTGAGAGTGTTCAGTAAAGCCGCCACAACAGGTGAGACAGTGTTCAGTAAAGCCGCCACAACAGGTATGACAGTGTTCAGTAAAGCCGCCACAACAGGCATGACAGTGTTCAGTAAAGCCGCCACAACAGGCATGACAGTGTTCAGTAAAGCCGCCACAACAGGCATGACAGTGTTCAGTAAAGCCGCCACAACAGGCATGACAGTGTTCAGTAAAGCCGCCACAACAGGCATGACAGTGTTCAGTAAAGCCGCCACAACAGGTATGACAGTGTTCAGTAAAGCCGCCACAACAGGCATGACAGTGTTCAGTAAAGCCGCCACAAGCAGCGTCTTAGTTATAAGTACCTAAAGGTGTACAGGAAGATAACCCAACCACAGATAATGCCACCGAATGTTTATGAGATTAAACATTCAAATTTGGGTAGGTTAGGTTAGGGTTATGGTGGCTGAGGTTAGGTTAGCGCTACGGTGGTTAATCTTCAGGTGACATTAGCCGGGGCGGGGTTGGTACTCAGTTTACGGGCGATAGTTTCAAGCAAATTTTGGGGCTAGGAAGCTAAAATTTGGACACCCCCCCCCCCCCGTGGTGTCTGTTGTTTACATTGGTTGAAGTTGGTGACATTTCTATTGACATATGAATGAATAAAACTTTTTCTATAGCCAAGATGAAGGAGGGTCACTCATGGAGCCCGATCACTAACGTAACCTACCATAACTTAACCTAACCCATTATCCTTCCTCTTATCTGTAAATCTTATGGAGTGTAAGGAGGAATAGGAAGTCAGAATCGTGTGTGTGTGTGTGTGCGCGGCCAATTTCTTCCTGCTTCGTGGGTCTCTTCTTAGCCAGTCCCACCAACATTCACCCACTGGCATCTAACCTTGACGGAATCGTGTTGTTCGTATCCAGTGTCAGCCAAGAAACATGTTCTTGTTCTTTCTTCAACTGTCGCTGATGAATATGCTGACACCTCTAGCCAGGGTTGTGTCAGGCAGATATTGTCACTTTTACTGTTGCTGCTGATGAGGAGTGTGGACACCTACTGCCGCTGCCTTGTCGGTTGTATATAGTGTTTTGTTTATAGAACGAACGCATCGCAATTATCATGCTTTTGCCAGTGATGCCTCCGTGGGTGCAGGAAGCGCGGTCTGACGGCACCAGGGAGTCGCACCACAGCACAACGTATGCTTCTCACTCCCGGAAACTTTTCAATATCTTCCTTGTTTCTTTTTTTATGAAGATTATAATGTCGTATCAGTATTAATGCAATAAGTAAATAAAATAAAAACCGGTTTAATTATAAGGCAATATTGTTTGTGAACACTTTTGATCATATGTGGTACTCTCTCCGTGCTTCTGGTTTTACCCCCCACTCGACAAATTTGGAAATATCAATAACGAGTCACCCTGTTCACGGTTCGTTTATCGGCGAGTTCTTGTTTAGTATTTTCATAACTGTTTGTATATCTGAATCAATATTACGATTTCCTTTGTTTAGCCAGAAGGAAACTCAAGGTTAGACCAACACCTTGTTCAGAATCTTTGGGCGTGGGAAAAACTTATCGTAATAACCTCTGATAACTGTGTGTTTCTATATCGCCCCTACGATAGCCAGAGGCGTGTTGATGTTATAATGCGCTACTCTGCCTTGACAACAAAGGTCTTTAAACGAATGATCTAGGTTAGTTTAGTCGTTAACAACTACAAATTAAGAGAGATAAAAGGAAATTTAAGACGTTACATCCACGGCATGATTGAGGGTAATGCATATTCTATAGATGATCTTTCCTTGTTGGACTGTGTTGCTCTGTGAGTGTATGTGGCTTTATGCTGAGGTAATGATCAACAGTATTACCTTCACCATGGCCAGTACTGTACAATAATACTATGATACACTCCGTTAAAGTTACAAACACAACAATCGTGTCAACACACCTGGGAATTGTGTTGGCCCCGTCGATTCTTCACTACCAGGCAGGAGTGATCTTCGCCTTGGGATTTGTTATATTATAAACTGCAGTATGGTACTTAGTACATATAGCGACCACCAGAGGGGTAATGCCACCCAGACATACGGCTCTGTAACAACTCAAAGCGTATATTAACCAAATATGAATCAACCTGATATAAAGATTGTGGGGATATTGTCAAAACAAAGGCAGTGTAAAGCATAAGATGGAAGACAATTCGTTCTCTCAAAACACTGCAGGACTACAGCTAAGGTACATCAAACTTTCTGGGTCTCTAGGGACTCCGTGTGTCAAAATAGTTATAGTTGTTGACACGGTATCCGGAGTGGAAGTAACGAAGTGTCCTGGGGACCGTTAGGGACAGAGGGGTCAACACGATGTACACTAAAGCCTTTAGTCAGTACATAAGGCGGCAGTGTGGCACTCAAGTGTCTGCACTTCTCAGCTGTTAATTTTGATGTTCATCACGAAAATTGTGACCAAGTCCCAGGTTGCTTATCTGACTTTCTGTCTCATTTACACACAATTGCAGGGTCTAAATTGTTTCTCTTACCATTGACAACACAACATACTGTACACGTATTGTTTCTCACTTTTGATAATTTTTTTCATTTTTTGTATTTCTTTATGTTTCTTTATTATTATTATAATAATTATTATTATTATTATCATTACATTTTCGCCCCCTAGGCCCCGATGTGGGTCAGTGACCTGTGCCCGGGTGGGCTAATCCCCGTAAAAAATTCACAGCGGGGTTGACGGAGTGTGCCCCAGGCGCAAACTATGCAGCCCTTGGGACAGAAGGCGAGTGCTGTACCCACTATAGACTAGACTGTCGCGCCCCACCCGGAGGTAGACGCCCTTAATATATTGCCGCATTGTGTCAATACAATAATGTTTGAATTTTGACCATAAACCACAGAGTCGTTCTTGAGGTAATGTCCAGAAATTAATATTGAAAAAATGACAAGAAAGACCAAACCAGGACGTAAGCTGCGTCAGCGGGGGGTGGTGTCGAGCGGTGCTAACCTCTAGGAATTACAGTTACATTATCATCTGGAAGCAAGACGTGGCCAGCGTGAGTGCTAGGTGTGTTGTGGTTAACCTTCATAGCTCTCACTATAGGTCACTTACCCCTCCCCCCTCCCCTCTCTGTCGGACGACCGCTCTTACCTGCAGCGTCTGTGTAACCCCATCCCCCACACACAGTACAGGCAGCGTCCAAACAAAACAACTACACTTTTGTTTATATTGAAGTAAAATACAAATATATATTGAAGTCTCTCTCTCTCTCTCTCTCTCTCTCTCTCTCTCTCTCTCTCTCTCTCTCTCGACCAATAATATTCTCGACTCAAATGAATCCAACCGGAGCTACGAGAGAGAGAGAGAGAGAGGGGGTGTTGATGGCACGGGGAGATAACAGGTACTTTGTAGTAGTGAGTGACCTTTTGCTTATAGTAAGAATAAGTCATAATGTGTTTTAATTATTACAAAAGGTGAAAGTGAGCTCCATAGCCCTGATAACCCAATACCTTGCTCCAAAACTAAGGAACACGAGATCTGGTCCCAACAAGATATATCATCTCTTACTCACACTTGGAGATGTACCCCGGCCAGCCACGAGTCCCCGGATTTACCAGTACCCAATTTGGTGCTGTGCGGGGAACTGTACCTTAATAACTGCCTCCCATATAATACCAAAGGCTATACACGACTTAATTCATCATTTACGTCAATGTTGGTCACTTTCTGAGTTACTGTTTACAAGAATTAGTGAAGGTCTTATAATAAACTTAACTTTTCCCATTAATCTGTTGTTAGATATGTAAAGATTCTAATTTTCTATTATATTATTCGTTATTTCTCTCACTAACCTGAAGACCAATGCCTTTTCCCGATACACAAGGAGACAACGTGATTGACAATGTATTCGATCACTTTTCTGCCCAAATAATAAAGATAGGAACCCATTCAAGGTGGGTGACCGAAGGGTGACTCAGCCGCCGACCCTTTCAAAAACAAAATCAAACAAAACCTCAATATTTTTGTTAGGTTAGGTTGTATTTTTTGTCCCACACTGACAAATAAGGCTGGGGGAAGGGGTGGTGAGGGGTAGCGATGGTTGGGAGGGGGGAGGGGTGAGGGTGAGTAAGAGGCATTAAAAGGGGGGTCAGATTGGAGGGGTGTGGATGGGGAGGAGGTGAGGGGTGCAGGGGAGGATGGAAAATGGAATTGATAAGTTTGAAGGTGGGGGAAGGATGGGGTGAGAGTGGGGAAGCAGGGGAGAAGATGGGGTGCAGGGGGGGAGTGGGGCAGGGGAGAGGAGGGAGGCAGGGAGTGTCGAAGGGAGAGGGTGAGGAGGGGAAGGAGGTAGGGAGATGGGAGGGGAGAGAGACAACAGGGGGAGGGGATGGGGTGAGGATGGTGGGCAAAGGGGATAGGGTGGGGATGGTAGGGGGCAAGGAGTGGCTGGTTCACCTTGCTCACCTTCACCCCAGGATCACCACAGCTGCACTCCCCCAAACCTTACTAGAACTGTGTCTTCATCCCAGTCCCCGCAAATTTGACTCGATGGTGAATCCTCCTACCCCCCGACGCTACCCCCTTATTTACCTCCTGTGTTCTCTCAGAATTTCTATTTGTTGTCGGACTAGTGCACTACTGACCTACTTAAGGACCTTCAGTTGTTGAACCGCAGTTAAAAACATTATAATAACAACGACTCGTAACTTTAACACACACACACTCGGGAATTTCCATTCTTGAGTATCCCTGCCCCCCCCTCCTCCACCAGCCCCATTTACGCAAGACCGCCACGACAGACAATAACTAACGCATGACACAACCCTAACACACTATTACCTTAGCTAGGTGGTCAGCCCGCCCTCTCTTACCTCCTCCTAAATTTCTTCAATTTCCGAACTATAACTTCCTTCCCCCACCATAAATATATACAGGGTGTCTGAAAAAATGTATACACTTTGCCTTACAAGACTTCCGTAGTCAATAGCGACGTTCACACGATCTCCAAGTAAATCTATAAAGCGGCAGTGTGTATACATTTTCTGAGACACCTTGTATACGTCCAGAAAGGAAGCAGCCCATCTATTAACACCTGTAGTAGTCGTGACCACACTCCCTTCCAGTAGTTGTTTGAGCCTCTCTCTTGTTCTACGTGTAACATACAGAGGTTACTCACCCAGTGTAGTGGACAACTAACATTAGACTGAAAACTAAGAGGATATCCATATAGAGCCACACTCGTGTTCTTATCATGTTATTACTGTGCTTCAACAGCTAAAGTCTTTAAGATTAGTGATCACACTATTCCAAAAACATTTTAAAAAGAATGAGAGATAATATGCTCTTCTTTTTACAACACTGATGCTGTTCCTTGAAAGGGTATTGTTTGTGTATTAACGGAGTCAAGACTTGTGACAAGTTGACAACACAACACACACACAGGATGTAGGTGACGCGAGGCCATGTATGTTGTGGGGAGGAGGGGGCAGGACGCTCCTCAAGTCACAGACACTCCCGGCTGTTTCGGGGAACTTGAGATGAGGAAAAACACACAAAGAAAGTCAAAAATTTCCGAAATAATATTGGTATAAAAAAGGAATAAATGTAGGAAGAAGTAAGTGTTAAGGAAATGTATATATTGTGTTCAGTGTTTTAAGGATAATCGTGTTGGCAAACTCAACGAAAAAATAGCTCCTATTTGGCACAGTTGATTACTTAATTCATGACGCCCCTCGTTATCTTTTCCTAACCAAACTACATCCAGATTAGGTCAGTACTGCCGCTAATTACTTCTAGTTTGTATCACTTCATAGTTCAAGTAAATAATCTAAATCTTATACCACAAAGTCACATCCCTAACTACGCCATTTCACTCTTGCTGTTAAAAGTCACTGTAAATTACTGCCGCCTCTAGTAATATAAAAAATAAGGTTTTGGACCAGCTGCCCCCGGGGGAAGTTTTTGTCGTGAGTAATACTGTACTAATCAGGGATTTCCACCCGACAATGGACAAACAAAGTTTACGGTGAAGATTAGTAATGTGGCGACACTCAAGGGAATAAAATACAATTATTGTCTATATTTGTTTAAAGCAACATACATATACATCTCGACTACTATTATGAATATACAGGTATGTTATGAACGAAAGGTACAAAATAACAAGAACCATGATCACTTAATTACTTTACACAAACTTACGACGGAAATTTGAAGTAAAAAAATGAAGTAATTTTGGTGTAAACATTTATCAGTATTAATAATATATAAAGCAACGACTTTTATCAGAAATAGACAAAATGAAAACTATACAGGAGGTACAGGAACACTACAACATTTAACTACAAAATGTAGGTTTCTTTGTCTGTCTCTGTAAAGGTAAACGGAAAAGGCGCATTTTAAGGCTCCAGTAGATCGCGTCCAATAAAGTTAGGTTTGGTTATCTTTATATCAGGTTACGTTAGGTTAGGTTGCATTACGTTACGTTTGACTAAGGTTAGGTTAGGTTGTGACATTTTTTCCCGTGACTTTTTACCCTGGTTTCATTAGAGCAGTGACCACCGAGAATAACTAGTGAATATTACTGGCTTACATTTGTTTTATACTGAGTCTGCTGTATGTCGAAGCTGTCACCAACACAGCAGTCATACTGTTCCTTATCGAGTTCTATTAGCCAATGTTAAGCAATAACTTGATTAGACCGAACTGCACTGGCTAACTATTATCCCCGGAATACGACGCCTCTGAGTAGACAGGTACAAATGGCGTAAAGAAAGTTGCCCCGTAGTTTCACCTTATACCCGAGGATCGAACCTTGGACCCCTTACTTGCTCAACGAACAAGTTGACTACAACGCCACAGCAATAATCTAAAGTAACACCACACCCTGTATACTGATCAACTTTACAGCTGTGTTATGAACAGTAGCAGTTTAACTGATGCAGGCAGTAATGTGAGAGAAGGATGTGGACATAATAATAATGGTTGGTACTTTAGGTGATATAACAACTCATTATTGAGAGAGCAATGTTATTTATGCCCGAAAATCTTTATGCATTGAGTTAACGGATGTCTAGTGGACAAATTACTTGTTATTACGAACCACACAACCAGGGTTTTGGTGGAGGTGTTACTTTACGGCGAGCCTCTGAGACAGCTTTATCTGGTGCATAATTCTAAAAAAACATTGCTGTTATTACAACAC
The DNA here is from genome assembly GCF_018991925.1 of Homarus americanus. NCBI lineage: Eukaryota > Metazoa > Arthropoda > Malacostraca > Decapoda > Nephropidae > Homarus > Homarus americanus. The sequence continues at coordinate 5,992,531 of NW_024742238.1, read as the reverse complement.
TGATACAGGTTATGAAAGACCAAATATTCACCTCTTAGAGCAGCTTTAGGAAAGGAGGAGGAGGAGTTACGTCAAGTTGCGAGGCTAGCTGGCAACCCGAGTTACCTTACGGGTATAGGAAACCATGTCCGCCTAGAGACTCAGAACAGTGCTAGACTCCGTCGAGGCTCGAGGACAGTGTCTCCTCTCTTACAGTTTTGTCAGGTACGTCAATAACTTTCTTCCTGAATCATATCATATTACTTTCCACAGTAACTAATACTTTTGTATGAATTGATAAAAAGCCACGAGTGAGTTTGATCTTCCCGAACAGTGCCGAGGAAACTCATATCCTTGGAATAAGTTGCTGGTGACTGCTGAATTCCAGTTACCTCAAGTACACGCAACCTCTCTGAGACAATCATCTAACATTTTATAATTGATGACGGAATTTTTGTGGTTAATTATGTTATTATTAGGAAGTGGACGGAGACAAGGTTGAGTTACCTTAAATAGTGTGTGAGCAAACGCGTATAACGACCAAAGTAGAAAATGGGAAAAGTGTGGCTAGCGTGCGGAGGGGAACCCCTTCCCCCCACGACTTTGTGTTGTGACTTCTCCATCCCTCATGTCTGGCTGTGCCTTGAGCCCCAGCATGCCTTCCATCCATTCCCCACCTTAACCTAAAAAGAAAAAAAATCCCTTGTCTGCCTGTGATGGATATACAGTACATCAGCCTTCGTATCAATAAGCAACAATAACCCGAATCACACAATAAACAATAACATAACAATCAAATATTAATAGATTTCGTCACTATAGCCATATAAAGAGTTATATAAGTATATTGATATAGCCACCAACTATGAATTAATAATCCCTTATATACAAATTTGTCATAATGTATATAATGCGTCACAGGTGTCACCGATCTTCCCTGGCTTAATCTCATCATAAAACTCTGTCGTCAACCTACCGTGCAGTCAGTGGAGGGAGGGAGGGGGGCAGAGCAGGTCCTTGGGAGAGACCACAGGAACGGGAAAACAAGTTGTAGTTTTACACTTAGATGATTACCATACCACATGGCCATAGTTGATGCTGTTGAGGGGTACGGCCAGCATCCTCAGACACCTGGACATTAACAAGTTTTCTTAAAGTACACGTTTATTCGAAGCTCGGTTGAAGGGTGTGGGGGGAGTCATTTTTATCATCCCGTTTCAACACGCCTGTCCTTTCTACTAACTGTCTACGTATTTCTCACGCTCCTGTCCTTTCTACTAACTGTCATGTCGACGTATTTCTCACGCTCCTGTCCTTTCTATTAACTGTCATGTCTACGTATTTCTCACGCTCCTGTCCTTTCTACTAACTGTCAACGTATTTCTCACGCTCCTGTCCTTTCTACTAACTGTCTACGTATTTATCACGCTCCTGTCCTTTATACTGTCTACGTACTTCTCATTATTTCTATACAACCTTTGTGATTCTGTCTGTACACCCAGGTACATATCCGGTACTGTATAACGAGGATGTGTTCAGTGACGAGAATAGCATCTACAGAACACCACTCTGAAGGAATGGTGTGTGGGGCCCGAGAGGAGGTGTGTGGGGCCCTGGGGGAGGTGTGTGGGGCCCTGGGGGAGGTGTGTGGGGCCCTGGGGAGGGTGAGTGTGTCGGGCCCCAGTGTGTGTCGGGGGGAGGTGTGTGTCGGGCCCTGGGGGAGGTGGTGTGTCGGGCCCTGGGGAGGTGGTGTGTCGGGCCCGGGCCCTGGGAGGTGGTGTGGGGGGGTGAGTGTGTCGGGCCCTGGGGGGGGAGGTGTGTGTCGGGCCCTGGGGGAGGTGGGTGTGTCGGGCCCTGGGGGAGGTGAGTGTGTCGGGTCCTGGGGGAGGTGAATGTGTGTGCCTTGGAGGTGAGTATGTGCGCCTTGGAGGTGAGTATGTGGGCCCTGGGGGTGAGTGTGTCGGGCCCCGGGGGTGAGTGTGTCGGGCCCTAGGGGTGAGTGTGTGGCCTGAAAAAGGTGAGAGTCGCTTATCAGTACCGGTATATACAGGGTTTTTCCATCTCAAGAGAGTTTTACGTGTGTGTGTGTGTTAAAAACTCGAGAGAACTACACCCACCACTATCACCACAGCTCACCCACCACTATCACCACCACAGTTCCTCTCCCACCCTCGATATCCTTTTCCAAATCCACTCCAAACCACAAGCTTCTCAACCTAACCTAACCACACACTTCTCAACCTCTCTTTTCTCTATAACATTTCTCTCCCTGTTGACTCTTCTGCCTCACTTGCTGCTGCTTCCACCATCTACACGTGTTCATATGGTCGTGTTTATTTGTGTTCTTTTAACTTTTGCTTCACTTGTGAATTTTCTCCATGTTCCATTATTCATCTCAGCTGTTGTTCTTCTGTCCTCAACTAAACATCAGTGTTTTCCTAACATTTCTTTTTTGTTTTGTTTTAAGAATACAGATTTCAACTCTTTAACTTCTTGACTTTTTAGGATGTCTCCGGCGAGTCCACCGCGGTGGGTGCAATTGGTGATGGTGGGCGTGGTGGTGAGCATGGCGACTGCTGGGCCTGCGCCACCGAGTACGCCGCTCCGAGTTAAACGACAACTCCCAGGAATAGGCGGGCTATCTATCGAAGAATTGAAATGTCGACTGGAAAATTCAGCAGATATCAGTAACAACCGTTGTAGTGAATTGAACAATGAGAACACGGGGCCACCACCACCAAACTCGGAATGTACCTGTACCAGATACTGGAAGTGTCGTGACGACCAGCCAGACCCCTCACCAAACGTCAGACCAGGTGAGAGAAAGAATGTCTTATCAATCCTACTTACTGATCATCACAGAGTTTTCACTATTATGGTCATGTCCATATTCTGACACTTTTACACTTCCACACATTCAAGTGAGAAAGCAGACTCAATAATCACATTACTTCCAGTTAGTATCACAGGCGGATTGCTCAACAAAGTGGACCTGAAATCGGGGATTTCGAATGTGTGCCAAGTTCCCGAAGACATTTGCTGCAAAAACGTAGACCCCTCGGAAAACATAAGCCCTGTAGAGATCTTACCATACGAGCCTAAGTGCGGCCGACACAATCCCCAAGGCAGCATCGGCGCCCTGTTCCAAGGGTTTACGGTACGTCTCACAGTTTTTACTAATAGATACAGAAAGCATTATTGAGCAGTAAAAAAATACGTGTTCAGGAAAATGTACGAAACCATTATATAAGAGAAACTACATTACAGGCATTTACAGGTGGAAAGATTGTGAACTGCAGTCCTAAAGGTATATATAATATGCATGAGAGAGAGGATTTTAAAGAACATAAATTTTCTGATCTTCAGGACAGACAAGCACAGTTTGGAGAATACCCGTGGATGGCGCTAATCAGAAGAGCGGACAGACCGTTAGAGAGAGATCGCTCGGGTTTTGTCGGTGGCGGCTCCCTTATTAGTCGCACCGTGGTAATGACTGCTACCCACACTCTTAATGAGTAAGTGTTTTAGGTGTTAATGTTGCTTTAAAAGTTTAGGTTTAATGGCCCTTTGTTTCAAGTGTTTTAATTCTTGAGGTTTGATAATTGTTTATCGTATACAGTATGTTTTAAGGCTTGATAAATTAATATAAGTTTATAATAAAACTTTTAACGATGGATGGGATAGTTTTTCACACTGTATCTACTTTCTGATCCTAATACTTTATATTACCCCACAGCTTACTGGCCAGTCAGTTAATGGTACGCTTGGGCGAATGGAACTTGGAAGACACCACCGAACCGGTTGCCTACCAAGAAATCCCAGTCAGGCTAAAACTTAATCATCCCAACTACTCTGCCATAAACGTTGAGTACGACGTGTCTTTGCTTATACTTCAGTTTCCGGCAATGTTGGGCCCTACAATTGATACGATCTGCTTACCGACCCCTGGGCAAAATTTCGACGGGCTACGATGCCGAAGTTCAGGATGGGGGAAGGATTCATTCGGTGCAGAAGGAAAATTTAACCAGGTAAAGAGAGAGAGTGTGTGTGTGTGTGTGTGTGTGTGTGTGTGTGTGTGTGTGTGTGTGTGTGTGTGTGTGTGTGTGTGTATTTGTTTTGGGGGGAGGGGAGTTAAGTCATTATCCCTTTACAAATTAAATCTCTATCTTTCGTACCCCTCTCTCTTTCCTTCTCACACCTCCCTCCTCTTCTTCCCACAGATCATGAAGAACATCGACTTGCCGGTAGTAAGCCATAATGATTGTCAGAATGCCCTCCGTAAGACTAACCGTCTGGGCTCCGACTTCAATCTTCACCAGTCGTTTATGTGCGCTGGAGGAGAGCAGGATAAAGACGCATGCACGGGTGACGGTGGTTCGCCTCTTGTGTGCCCGTCACCGGAAGACCCCTCACGTTATTACCAGGTGGGTGCGCTAGTGAAAGTTCTTAAAGTTTGTAGGTTAGATAGTGAAGACTCTCTCTCTCTCTCTCTCTCTCTCTCCTCACACATTTTAAGTCTTGTGACAACACCACCACACTTAATGATATTTTAGTAAACTTAATATGCTTTTTGTTTTATTCATCGTTCATTGCATTTTAATTTTATGCATTGAAAACATTATATCAAAATACAAACAAATTATATCAGAAATATCAAAAAATATATCAAGAACAAAATAATTTTGTGATAATATTCAACAATTATGTCAAAATAGACCAATTATATCAGAATACTCAACCATTACTGTTTATTATTTTATTCATATACAAAAGAATTGTATAAAAAACTCACGAGAGAGAGAGAGAGATATTGCCAATAAAATCATTATACCACAAACATGGTACCTACCTAAACCTGTGTTTCTTCCCCCTACCCTTCTATTACTGTACTTACCAGTGTGTTCTTTCTACAGGTTGGGATAGTGGCATGGGGCATTGGATGTGGAGTCCAAGGTTTACCTGGTGTGTATGTCAACGTGCCGGAGGTCATACCCTGGGTTAGTAGCGTGCTCCAAGCTAATTTAAACTTCGACATCCGCTCGGACCCAACCGCGGGATAATAGTGAAGTCACCGCTGGCCAAGCCTTAGAGAAATGCACTGCATAGCAACTGTTTATGTGTAAGAGTATATTGTATGCATCCAAACAACAGGGGACAGCCAAAGACAGCAAGCATGAGTGCCGGTTTAACTTTATTCTGAAGAAAGCTTGTTTACGTTAAATAGATTTTCTTGCCACATCCGCAGAGACAATATTTTGCACTAATGTGTATATATATATATATATATATATATATATATATATATATATATAAATATATATATATTTCCTTAGCCCAATAACGCACGCGGACTTCTACATACAATCAACACCTCAACCCGCCAGAATTCGAACCCACGGCCCACGGGCCCATGACTGTGACTGGGGAACGCTACCTCTGGACCACCAGGATACTAAAAGCAGTCCTAGACTCTGTTATATTTCACACAAAGCCTGTTCAACGAGCTTATGGTGCCGTGAACCTCTAATGGGGACTACCCGTATCACGTAGGTGGTCCAGAGGTAGCGTTTCCCGGTCACAGTCATGGGCTCGTGGGCAGTGGGTTCGAATCCTGGCGGGTTGAGGTGTTGATTGTATGTGTGCAGGTCTATTTCTGGTGACGACACCAATGAAAACTAAGTTACATGTGTTTTAGCTGGTCGCATGGGGTGGCGAGCTAAGACGGTTGCATGCGTCTCACCAGAGTCTTTTCCTTTTCTTCAGCAAAGCTAATCTTCTTCACCCTGGTTGCTAGAACCTCCTTCTCGAACTTGTATCGAACACACTCCTTCAAAGAAGCAGTGTGTTCACCCTGGCAATGGAAACACAAGAGTGGCCTATGGCACGCACTACCATCATGCGACTCCTGGTCACAGGAAACACACGTCAGGCAAATTCTTGATCCATCTCCGACAAAGCTGGATGATGTGGCCTGACTGTTGACAATGGTAACATTACCTCTTATCTACATAATGGTGCACCAGGTGGTGTGTACCTTTTCTGGAAGGAGAAAGATCAAAGGTCACGAAGAGGGTGGGTGTAGAAGTGAGCACCCCATCCACCCTCTTCTTCACACACTCGACTTTGGTCATGTGTTCCTAAAGCATCTAATATGTCTGCTTTCATGTGATGTACAGTCTGGTGCATGAACTACACTATGGCCGAGTGAATATCTCATGTCTAGTGTATGAGACATAAGCCTTTCACAGGCAGCCACAATCTCATCATACACCTTAAAGATAAAGTTCCTTGATTGATTTACTGCCATCTGGGCAGTTCACGATATAGTTATCAAATGGGGGCTCGAACACCCCCTGACTTTGTTTCATTTATCATTGCCGACTTTCCCTTTGGCAGGGCTGCTGCCCCGTTGGGAGTGGGCTTGTCATTACCCGAAGGGATCGACAAGCCAGGTTGGCCAGAAAAGGAGGACTCGGAGGCCTGGCCATTAGCCATAGGAGTTTTGTTTCATTGATTTTTCTCAAATATTTTAATTTATTAATGCAAGACCCCAGGATTCGTGCACCTCCACCTACCAGGAGAGGATCACCCGAGCGCAGGTTAGCAAGGTGCTCACCATCATGGTCAACCCCGTGACTCAAAAGGTGGTTACCAATGGCCTATGATTACAGACATACAGGTATTTGAATCACCGTAATGATTCAATTAATCAGTTAATATTTTTTGTAATTTAATCATTAATTAATCAAAACACTTTCTCAACGCATGATTAAACTGACTAATTTTGTCAAAGTTTTCTATGATATGTTTTCAATCACTTTTCATAAGCATTTTAACTTGTACTAATTACTAAGGAATGTCCAAATGTTTTATTTGTGTTTTCTATTATTTTTAAATATAAAAGAATCAATAAATGTATATAAATGTTATTATATGCATTTTATTTTTAATGACTTTCCTCGGTTAATCACGAATTCGAAAATTAATTTAATATTTAGCTAATTATTTTTCATGACTCCCTAGAAATTCCTGTACATATGAAGTGAATGCATATAATTCAATATGTTTTGTTGTTATACAGTAGTTACAGCTTGTAATGTTATAAACAAGCTGATGACACCGATAAAAAAAGGCTACATAATTGTTCACCCTTTCCTTATCCTTACATTTTATAGTGGAGGGGGAGGGGGGGGGGTGGCACTGGTTTTCATAATGGCTGTCAATAGTTATTTTCAGGCAATATTTCTGGTATTTAATTGGTTACAAAAGACTTTGTTACTCAGGAACGCCTGGCGCATTCCTTCCGACTAATAACGTCGCAAACAAAAACTGCTTCAATAAGGCTTGGACTAATGTTCAGAGCCCTGCTGTCACCTGTTGGCTGGGTGTGGCACAGGGCCATTATGCCTCATTGATTCAGTTCATAAAAAAAACACCAAAACAATCAACAATAATGACCATATGAGTCAATTTAAGCATTGCACATTAGCAGGGATATCTCAACACTTTCCATATTTTATAGATATTTCCAATGCAACTACAGTACTGTATATCATCTCGATTATCCAAGAAAGTCTTAGGACTAGCAGCCCTTCAGACAAGGCCCAATAGGGCATATCAAATTGAAACATTCACAATCCTGAAAGGGTTGGAAAACATGAACCATGGACATTTCTTTGATGTTATGCACCACCATTATGAGGGGACATCAAGGAGCTTTATCAAAGTTCCTTGGCGGACGTAACTACAAGCTATCATACGGTACTGTCCATAATCTGAATGGTTGTAAGTTGCCATATTCACTGCCGACAAGTAGCCAAAAGTCGCTAGAAGAAAAAAGTAGCCAATACCGTAAAAAAAAAATGAAAATCTTCGCATGCTAACCTACATAATGCATACCATTAATACAATACTACTAAAAGTGGGCTTATGAATTGATAAATAATGTAATGATAAATGAATATTCGTACTCACGAATACTTAATGCTTTCACTGCTGGCCCATCCTTTTTAAAATACCTGTATATTTTGGCTAAAGCTTGATTTTATTTATACTATGAACCCCTCAGCTCTTAAATATACAAGAACACACCATACATTAATAAATACTGTCATTAACATCAATCCATACCAATAGTGTGCAGGACTTACTTTGACCACAGTCGCTAAGAAAAATAAGCAGCAGAAACGATGTTACAAGACCTCATCAACCTAACCAAAGAAACCTACCTTACTTCCTAGCCATGAGGCTCCACCCTCTGGACCCCCCTCCCCCGGCATATTAAACGGAAAGAACTATAATATGGTGGAATTTGATTTTTTTTATTGGACATGAGAGCAGCCGCCAAAACAGTGTGCTTCATAAACATACACTAGCGACTGGTGTCGATTAGAGATGGTTGACTGTGTACCGCCGCATCACCGCTGAGAAAGACAAAGTAGTGTGTGCCAGCATAGTAGTGTGTCAGACAAAGTAGTGTGTGCCAGCATAGTAGTGTGTCAGACAAAGTAGTGTGTGCCAGCATAGTAGTGTGTGCCTAGTCGCCTAATTATCTATTAAACAGTAATTTCCCCAGAAATGGTTATCATATCAGAACACACCATTGAAAATATTGTAAGAATATAAACATAAAAAAAAAACTAACGCGGTGATTCAGAAGATTTTTCGGCAATTTTTCGTTAACCACCCATCACCTTTTAACGATTTTTATATCTTACCATTTAATACATCTCTTCGAGAAACGAAAGAATATTCTTGAATTTAGCGGGGCACTCCAAAAATAAACGCGATATTCGCGATATTCTCGATTTTTTTTAAAGTATCAATTCGATGTTATGGTGACACGCAACATTATTACACTGGCAGACATCATCCCTCTGGCTAAGGAACGCGGCGTCATTGGGACGCGGCCGGTTAGGTCAGGTCAGGTTAGGTTAGGGCGGATGAACCCCATTTCGTCGCCAAGCCACCTCTTCACCGTTTGTCACCAATATCAATTCCATTTCGTCATCACTAACAGTCACTGGTGTTAAGTGACAAATTGTAAGATATTATTTTACACGACTAGAAATTACACATGTTTACAGACGACTCAAGAAGTATTGTATTATTATTATATACAAGAATATTGCTTAATAAAGAAAACGATTCTGCATTGGTAAATGAACCAAATACAGAACAAATGAAGAATTATTGTATTATTACTATACATGAATATTAATATTTTAATAAAGAAAACGACTCAAAATTGGTAAATAACAAAATACAGAACAAATGAAGGTGATTTGGCACCAGCGCATAAACCACCGAGCAGTCAGATGATTGCAGCGTATTAACGATGTTTTTATTATTTATTTTCGTTTTTAATCAATTGTCTTGGTGCTTTTTATTATTTTATATCCCAAGCAACAGTTTTTTCGTGTATATAATGATGGGAATGAACGGGGTGACGAAAGGGGGTAAAGTAGTGGTTAGGAAACGAGTTAAAAATAGTGGTGACAAAGCGGGTTGTTGACGATATGGGCAGAACTCCTCTGCCTCCAACCCCTGTCCACATTGGTAAGAAAGGTCATAGCTCATTAATTAAACCTTTCCCCAAACTGTCCTTATCGTCAATATATTCAGCAAGAAAAATGCTCTAGGAAAACGTTTAAATAGATAATTATTTATGGGTTTGTGTGGAATAAATACTTGCATTTCCTTCAGTGATTTATGAATGAATTTAAATGTCTAATTAGATGAGTGAATATAAATGGTGGAAGAGAAGTACTACTGAGAGTAAAATTTAAAAATGGCGGAGTTGTGTTGTTTGGGGGAGATTTAATACCATATAGTTCCTCACGTTTAAAAGAACGCATTTTATTGTGTTAAGATTTGTTTGAGTAAATTTGTGTTGCTGTAGTGTTAATACATAAAATTAAAGACATTTTTAATAGACGGGATTGAATTACTGAATAATAATAGAACAAATGACATTGATTTTATGCCTTTGAGATTGAATGAAGACCAACACTCTAACATCACATGTAACTTAATTATGAAAATAAAAATACCAACAATTTACTCACCGCAGAGGACAGTAACGACATAAGCTTGTTTAAATAAATTAATACTGTATAAAAATACTACAAATTCTATCACCACATAACAGTCACTACCTTACCTCACGGCGTCACTCAGGGAAATGACTTGCTGGTGGCGTCACAAAGCTGTGTCTACACCAAGGAAGGATTATATTGAGAAACTTATAATACATTCAATTAACTTTCAGCCCGACTGCTGCCTCATCTCTCGAGAAGCTTTATCATAGAAAACGTACATGGTGCTTTAAGAGGACGGATTTACTTTTGCCATAACTATTTTAACCAAGGAGGTGTATATTAAACTTATATTAAACCTCCTTGATTTTAACTATTTAAGGTCATCATAGAAAACGTGTTGTTGTCTAGAGAACGAGCTTATGTTTCGAGTAGACTCCTGTCATAAGCCGTATACAGTTTTATTCTTAGCAGACATTGCATAAATATACATGAATGCATTTTTTCCCAACTCGTACCGATGATTTACGGATTTTGGTTTATATATAGACAGAAATAAGACCATTGTCTGCTTATATATTTATATATTTAATTATTCACGAACAATGATGTTCCTTAAATAAAAAGAAGAGGCAATACTTTTTTGTACAGTACGTGAAATAACATAAATAAGGAACTTAGGTGGAAGATAAATATGAGTTAAGAAAACATCAAAAGCAAGCGGGCAGGTAGACATAATCTTCATGATATCCACAAAAGGTAGAAAACAGTCTTAAAATGACTTAGTTTCAGCTTTCAGTCTTGAAAATATATATAATTCGGGATGGATAAGGCCGAAATACATATGTTTGAATGTTCTGATAAGAATCACACACACTATAATTTACTTTAAATTTAAGACAACATACAGCTTGTTAACACTTTCTACTACGATTGGGAGGTAAACTTTAAACTTTGTGCTAGTTGACAACTGCAATAAAGCTGGGTGGAAAAGTTCCAAGTTTCAAGAGTTCACAACCCTCACTCCGAAAAAGTTTGCCCTCACAGTTTCCTGGACTTGCTTGTGGCTTCTTCAATCTTGAACTGTGACCTCTTGTGGGGTGAGCGTCCGCCAGCTCCAAGTAAGGACACTCGACTGAGTAGTGCTCCTTGAGATGCTTATACACCTCAATTAGATCTCCCCTTGCCTGTCTGTAGTATAAACTTGGTAAGTTCAGGCACTCTAATCTCTCAGGGTAGCTGAGGTGCCGAAGTGCAGGCACCAGTCTGGTGACCCTCCTTTAGTCACACAATTCATACTTTAGTCACATCACCCACACGAACATAAATTTTAATAACAAAGGTTCACATAATGGAAATTTAGTCATTTTGGTTAGGTTGTGTTAGGGTCCACTCCTATTTCACACGTGATGTGTTTATATTTTATTATAATGTATCTAATTTTAGACAAAGAAAAACACTTATCAAGCACACGCACATTTTATTAGCGAGACAAAAAACATAATTTATGTTCACACCTTAATTCTGGTGCAACCTTGTCCATGACAGATCTTCTGAAGCACTGTGATTTTTTCCTGCTATTTGAGAAGTCTTACTGATCTCCTTGACACTTCCAGCCTCAACTTGTGAAGTAGAGTGGTCATTTAGCACACTGTGATATGTCAAGACGTAGCTTCGATTAACAATGGCAACTGAACACTTGTCTGGATTCTGCATAATCAGAGTACATGCCAAAAGGCATTAGATAGAAAGAAAGCATTCATTAAAAAAGTGATTGGTTGTTTTGGAGCTGATAAGTGCCAGCACTGGCCATCCCTAGTTTATCAGGATTAATGACAAAAAATTAATTAATTTTGTTAGTTTTTAATGCTTAAGGTCAACCCTGTGATCATTTTATAGATTAATAATTTGGTGATAACACTGATAAGTGATATTGTTGATCATAAAGTACTCGAAAGTACAGTAACTCAATTATACTTGATCATACTTTTAGAATAAACTGATATGTCAGGTCTTGTCTTGTTTTCTTGCACCCCTCTGAATAAATCATGTAATCTCCAATGATTGTACCTGATACTACAGCCTGTACTGTACTCAGTGTCCTGACAGACTCGTAAACTTCCTGAAATATAAGTACTGTAATCATCACACAGTGCTCAGGTCAAGAAAACTAATAATATTTACGTATTATTTATTAATAAAATGGAGCAAGCGCAATACACTTTTGACACCACAGTCCTCTTTTGTGGCAGATCCAGACGGGTCTATCCTGACTAGCTCCTGCTGCTGGGTCGAAAGTCACACAATTTACATTTTCTTTTATCTTCAACCAAACTTCAGGAGCTACAGAGTAAAAATAGAAGTTATATAACCAGGACTAAAACACCTGTAAGGAGATAACTACCCTAGAGAGAGAGACACATGATTGGATCCTAAGAAAAGGTGCTGCCATTTGGCACAAGGTATAACGGGCTGGGGGGACCTTTTAAAACAAAAACAGTTTGTTTGCATCATTCTCCCAGATGAAACAGCTGATACGCCACACACATATAAAAAAACATAAGTTTTGACTTAGATGTAGTGTTTACACAGGGAGAATTGACACGGATGCACCAATTTAGCACAGATATGAATGTTGTTTTCTAATTCAATGTCACTATACAAAATGTCCAACCCAAGAATAAAGGCACAATGCTGGACTGCCGCAAGTGGAAGTTGGTCCACGATTACTGATCTCTTTTGCTGCTTCAAGAGAACCTACTTTACTTTCTCAGCAATTCACCAATAAACAACCAAGGATCAAATTAAAAAATAATCTGAATATTTTGATTAGCATTCCTGTAAAGTTTTTAAGTTCTTTAAAATTAATGAGTAGCAAATAGATTTACTTGAAACCAGACTGAATGTTGAGACAAGTCAGCAATAACCGTAGATCTGCACCGTACTAACTAGCTGGTTAGAGAGTTAGGTATAGTATACAGTAGTTCGCTTGGACCAGCCAGACACATGCTCTTGGTTACACATATATATACAATGGATATATTTACACTTTATAGTTACTAGGATAAAAATTCAAACTCATAAAATATTCAGTGAAAGTCTCATGATTCGAGTCAAGAAAATCTCTGAAGAATTTTCGGCATTATAAACTCTTGCCTTAAGGAGTTATTGCAAGGGTTCAATAATATAACACGATAATGTGTCTTCAGCCCACATGTGTACTCAAGACGTTAACAGTGTGTCTACGGTGCTCATATAGACAACAAGTGTCTTGTTAACTAATGATCTATATAATGTAAAAAAAAAATTCACTGTGTTGGGCTGTATACATTCCCTCAATCCAAGTGAATTTTGGCAAGAGAGTAATTACTTTTTAACCTTTACACACACTACTAAGGTCTCCTGTACATCCTGTTCACACTCAAGTTCTGCTGTAAACACTTAAGTTCCCTGTACATCACTTAAGTTCTGCTGTACACACTCAAGTTGTCCTGTATTCACTCAACTTGTCCTCTACACACTCAAGTTCTGTTGTACACACACCAGTAAGATCTCCCATACAAACATTGGCTCAAGAAAAGTGTCATGTCATGTTTGAATCCCTGAAAGAACCCGATAAATGCGTTCTTCAGAATATGAATGTTATCCTAAGATTAGACTATTAGTAATTACAATGTACTAACATAACAAATTCGGGACTTTACACCAAACAATAAAAGGTAAAGTAACAATTATTTATAAGTACAATATATGGATAATTTTTTATTTGCAAATATATTGAATCAGCAAAATAGGTCACAAAGAGTAGATGGAGCGCTGGCCTCAACACTCTCAGTTAGTCTATAAAAGATAGCAAACAGATGAAAACAAAAAAAATACTGTATACATATATCAACTGCTGCATCCAAAATAAATAAATATTATGAAGCTGCCTTGAGCAAATGCTAGATTATTCCTCAAGCCATTTGTGACCTTTTTTGCCTGACAGAAAATAGTATGCACCACACTCGTAGGGGACACCACCTCCCCCTTCTCACTCTCCCCTACATCTGCCAATTACAAAAGCACCTCTGAAAATTAGAGGAAAAAAGCAGCATAAAATAATGGCAGAGTACCATTGTAGATTTTGGCCTTACAATCTTGTTCTTTACAAGTGAAAGGCCAAGAAGATGCAGAACAAAAGATGGAGGTAAAAAAATAGAAATACATTCATATTTCTCTTCTCTCTTACGTTTATTCCGTAATGTTATCATCTATGCCAAATTTTCACAACCTATATAAAAAAAATAATAAAATAAAAAGAGAAGAAGAGTTTTCCCCACTAGTCTCGGGCAGTCAACACACATTTCCCACTACTCAAACACTGCCTTGATCAGCTCCCTCTGAAACATGACCATCAACTGGCACCTCTAACGCACTACCTTCAAGACCATAGTAGGTCAAAATAAATCATCTCATTCTGTGTAAAAAATCCCCATGTACAGCCACTACCAAAGACCAGCAGGTTAAAAAAATAATACTCTTCCTAAGCAGACTCGGACATCCTTCATCCTCGTCAGGTATTAATAGACGTGGACGGTGGATGGCTTCAGTGACTTGGTCGTTCAGGAGAAGAAGTTCCTTGAGACGGCTCTGCTTGAAGCTGTCTTGGAGTGTAGCTCGCTCATGTCACTCAGGGAGTCGGTATCCTGTCGGGGAATGAGTATCTCATTAATTTACCATAGGAGGAGTGGAGGAGTTGGCGGTCTTCTACAGGTGTACATGAAACTTTATTGTAGCAGTTTTGGGAGGAGGAATGGTTAGTCTTGTCAGTGAAATTCAATAGAAAGTACAAAAAATAAGTAAAAAATAAATAAATAAATAAATACAAAATCCTTACAGTATTCATGTCATAAAAATAATTTATTAGCCAGTTAATAATAGCAACTCCTAATTACAAAAAAAAACTAATTACTTATTCATTCAACAGAGAACATTCTATATCTTGCACTAAAGTATAAAACTAATCCATGCAAATAGTGATAAATGGTTCAGTGGAGGTACAGTAGTATATAGGGAAGTGCCTTATGAGTTAACTTACACGGACTGGTCGGTACAGTTCAGTCTGGGGGTACACCACAGTGGAGCCTCCGTCCCTCTCAGCCATGGTTTGGTGCTCCTGGGTGTGTGGAGGAGGAAGTAAGGAGTGAGGACAGCTTATAGAGTGGTGCTAGGGAAGGCTGATGACATGCTACTAATTGGCCTCTATGCCTTGTGCATACTGTAACTGGTCCTACATCTAGCCCCCTCTGAGGTGCTAGTAGTAATAGGCCTCTAAATTTTGCCCTTAAAATTCTACTACTACCTGTACTACTACTACATCTGACTACGTCCTCTCATTAAGGCATAAAGTATAGTCTTAATACAGGATTTAGTGTTTGGTTGGCTTATGTTTGCTTAGTTCCTTGTGTTATGCTGATGCCTAGACAGTACTCCTGAGCTCTGAGTTTCTGCTGCCTCTGTATTTAGGTCCTCCAGTAGTTGATTCTGTACAGTAGTGCCAACAGAGAATAGCGCTTTTAATTATCTCAGACTTGAAACAACTGGCACAAACCTTTAATAAGTGATCTATATATTGCTTGATTTGCTTTTTAATCTGATGTGTTGAAACTTTTTAAATATAATTACAGTAGTGATATTTGATAAATTTATCCAGACATACATGTATTGTTACTTATAAAACTTTTAATATTTTTTATTTTATTTACACTAACAAAAGCTTCACCAAACCTTCATGTGCAAGTGTATGATAGAGTCATTATTGTACCAGGTAAGGCTTATACTGTACAAAACAAGTTCTATATTCCTAAAGTGAATAATCTCTTGTGTGATAATATTGTACTTATAGAAAAGATAGAAACATGTCTGCCTATAATTTCCAACATATGTACTTGTAATAGTCCATCTGTAATTTCAAATCTAAATTAATTCCAATTCCAGTTTTATCATAACTTAAGATGATTAAGATGGTACGGTACTTGTATAATGTTGTTTACTAACTGATCAAGGGCAAATAAACTAATAACTCTTAGTAATTTATTAAAACTACCCATTAGGCACCTTTAAGACAAGCCAAGCCTTCAGTCAACCACTTAAGGAAAAATATAAGTAAACTAAATTCATGGATGAGATTCAACACCACAAAACATAACATACAACTATTACACTAAATTTCCTTGAGTCTATGAATTCTTTTTGGCAGATGAGACAGGAACTACACAACTGTCTAGAAGGGGAGGGGGTGAGGGGAACTACAGTACATCTATCATTATGTTAAACCTCTTATTCTAAATAGTAAAGTAAAATGAGGAATATAGAATTGACTCTCACTCAATGTAGAGCAGTCCAGCACCATGCTCACTAACCCATGCATAATGAAGGAAAGATCAGGGGGTGTGTGACATGAACTAAATCCTTATGTTAATTCTGTACATCCCTCTTTAAGTCTCTCTCTCTCTCACATTCTCTTTCTCACCACAGGTATATGTCATGCACTCTCTTTTTCTCTCTTTCTCTTTATATGTCATGAACTCAGTCTCTCTCTTTTTCTCTCTACAGTACATACGTCAGAGATATGTTGTGAGGAGAGCGCCTTTGAAGAGTAGAAGCTGTCTGCACGTAAGCTTCTAATTGGTGGCCGCACTGTTGTCTCATCATAGGATCGCGCCTCACTCATTGTCCTGTAAGAGGTAAGTTCTTGGTAACACTGTGAATCTGCTCTCAGAGAGTATGCAATAATTATGTGTGCTGTATACATGTTCCCTGTGTTAGTTTATTTAGTTTTAATAACATCTTAACATCTTTGAAAGTACAGTACAGTATAAGAAAACATTTTAAATTCCAAAAATTAAATAATATGTACTGTATATACTGTACACCAGGGGTGTCAAACTCATGGCCCGCGTGCCAAATGTGGCCCTTGGGATGGTCAGGTGTGGCCCACGGGATGACGGTAAAATTTATCACCCCGTGAAATTATGAAAAAAATAGATATAATCATGTTTATTGAGTAAAATTAATTTTACATACTTAAGATCAGACAAACCCAAATGAGGTATTCCTGGTAAGCCAGGTAAGGCAATGTGTGAAGCTGTAAACTTCAATCCTGCAAATATGTGATAACTAAAATAAGAATTGGCCCTCGAAATACTTTGAGTTTGACACCACTGTTGTACACTGTACAGATTTTTTAAATTCTGAAATTTTCTTTTAAAGCAGGAACTTCTATTCCCTACATTAGGAAGTATGTTGAGTTATTTCATTATTGAGGGAATATTAAAAAAATGTTCTTCGTTTAACAATTACCGTTAATAAAAAATAAATCCATATTGGGCTACAGTATATTTTTTTTGTCTTCAATGGGCAAGAATCAGTCTGGCCTCTCAGCAGATTTAGTTATGTTGGCTTTATACCTAAATGTTAAATGAACAGCTGAAGTCACATTATCTAAGGATACATGTGAGGACCTACACTACTGACTCACCGCTCTCCTCCCCCCCTGAAGGAGAAGTTGACACCAAATTCAGAGTTGAGGTCATGGTGGCTGTGGTGGTGGAGCCGGTCTGTGGAGCGAGACCTGGTGGATCCTTGCTCGGGCTGTGGGTGAAGCTGGTGGAGGAAGGCATCAGCCAGCCGCTCTCGAGAGTGTGATCTCGAGCGGTTGATTCTGGCGCTGCTGTGGACAGATGCAGCCGTCATGCTTTCCCTTCGACTAGACCGACCTATGATGGGGGCAGGCTGGTCCAGCAGGTCGACAAATGCCTGCTGGGAACTGGCGAGGTCTGAACGAGCATCAGCACCGATCATGACCCTGGGCTCACCGTTTTCACCGCGGCTAACCACAGAGGGACGGGCTGGAGCTGGGCCCTTCACGCGAGGTATCAGCTGTTGAGGAGGTCCCAGATTAAAGTTAGAATTCTTTCTCTTTTAAGATAAGTTGGTGAAACAGAACCATTTCAGAGTATATATTTGCACATTGATAAAATTATAATACTGCATAAATTACTTACTATTTGTTAAATAAATTATTTCAGCACAGATTGTAATACTGATGGGAGTACAGTACGTATAATGCTGTGTAAGTATTCTATTTATTATTTATAATATTCATAAATGTACTGTATAGTAATGAGGACAACATTTAGAACAGTGAAGATGTTAAAACAGTATATCTATGTAGGAGAGATGAACTAGGTGGTGTGAGATTAATGAAAAAGACAACCTGTGTGGTGCCTCTCCCCTGACTGTCGCCAACTCCTATACTCACCACAGGGGGCAGGGTGGTGTGTACCCCGACGGAGCGGTCCTCGGCGAAGGAGGCATGAGAGTGTCTGCCAGTACTCATCTCTGACCTAGGTGCTCTGGGCGGTCGCTCCTGTTTCTCGTAGTTTATCGGAGGCTGTAAACATTTCAAGTCCTTTAACCAAACACTGATAATGTACCAAAATGTTTTATATTTTAAATCCTGGAGTATTTATGACCAATTGTGAATACAGTACTGTATATCTGACTTACCTAACAGTCTCCACTAAACTGATGTAGCTATTTTTTCTTCACTCATACGGTATCTAAGAATTGTGGTTTCAAATGAGAAATAATGACATTTGATCAATTTTACTTTTTTGCATTAATTTTCATTTTTGCTACATTTAAAGCATTTATAGGAAGCAAGTTCTTAAAACCTTCCTTCTTAGGGAATTAACTGATTTTTATTAATTATTCTCACCTGAGAGACACACCTGGTATACTGTACTGTACCAGAATACAATATTGTGGGATTAAAAGTATGAGTCAGCAGTATCTTCTATATCTCTATCCTGTCACAATATTTAAGTTACTGACAGAACCAAGACCCATGTTACTCCCCCACCTCACCCACGTTCATTATGCTGTAGTCTAGTTTATCTCATCCAGTTCGATACATTCTCAAATCCTCAATTAGTGATTAAGAAATCCATGTAACATCTTTTGAGAAACAGAATCCTGGTTTCAATATCAATATGATTCCTACATCTCAAACTAGGAAGATAATTTAACTAATAATGCTTTTAGAATCATTATCCTGAATGTATTCACTTTAACTGAAGATCAATAAAAGTAGATAAGGTCAATACTGTACCATGAAGGAGGTGGGATGGTGGCGAGTGTGTTCACCCGAGCTCTCTGAGGACGTCTCATGGATCATGGCTCGACGATCCAGGGTGCTTGACATTCCTGTGCTTCGCGCTCTTAGGAATGTGGGGGCACTACCCATCTGTAGGAGGGCGGCAGTGTTAAGTGATTGAGTTTGGCATTAAAGAGCGATACAAATATAGTCTGGCATTAGAATTAAATTTCAATGTAAAATCAGAATGATCTCTATAAAAAATATTTAAATTCATATTGGAAGTTAGATTCATTATAAACTTCATATTTATTCCTTCACATATCAAATTTCCCCTTTTAAGAGTCAGAATTATTTGTATCTATTATCAGTATTGTACAGCTTCCGCTTGTCAGGTCTTCCTCACCTGTCCGATCTGATTCCTGGAGTTGCGTCGTGATCGGAGGCAACAGAGAGACAGACACAGCAGCAGCAGCAGGATCAAGAGTGAGCCCACAGTCACGAGGACAATCAGCAGGACTGTCAACACACATGTACAGTACATTAGTAGTGACCACACACCTGCCTCCCATTACATTACAATAAAAACATCAGAAATTCATTAATCTATGTACAGTATTTATTGAACAGAATGAATAATCCCAACTATAATATATACCACATGTTTAGCAGTGAAACTAGTACAGTTTTATGCCAATAAATTTATTAAAAAATATATATTTCTTAACTATCAAGGTTTTTAAATATTTACTTTGGTAGGAAGGAACATCATGATATGCCAAGGGTCAGATGTTTGTAAACTTATTATATCACTCAGACAAAGTTATTATTGTACCGGTAAGCTTATAATAATCCCTCAGACAAAGTTATTATTGTACCGGTAAGCTTATAATAATCCCTCAGACAAAGTTATTAAGCTTATTATAATCAGAAAAAGTATTTAAGCTTATTATATTCACTCAGATAGTTATCCACAAACATATTAACATGAGCTGTTTTAGGCATGTTCTGTTGTCTTACCTCTGAGGTTGACCTGGCAGCGATCACCACTAAACCACTGAAGACACCTGCAGCCCACAGACCCATCACGCTCCGTCACACACTCTCCTTGGAAGTTACATTGTGCACACTGCTCCGTCTGGACTGTTGGGCACAAGGGAGGTAAGACATCTGCTTAGTTATGTTTTACGGAGACTCGCATGATGTACTGTATAGTGAAATCTCCATATATCGGACTTCTCTCTCGCCATATGGACTCTAGATATAACGAATTGACTTTTATCTCTATATAATTCTTCAGATGGAGGTTTCACTTCTATCGGACTCTCGGAATAATGGACTTTTATCTCTCTATAAAGTAATTCGTTAGATGGAGGTTTCACATCTAACGGATTCTCAAAATAATTGACTCTTATCTCTATATACTGTACTGTAATTCGACATCTAACGGACTCTCAATACAGGTATAACAGAATTTTCTTTTCCATTAAGTGTTAACAGATAAACAAAATAATGCTCTTAACATGACAGGCAGCTTAAATATGTAAACATAAATTAGCTGGGTGTTGAACGTAAAGCAACATTTATATCATAAGGGTGTGTAAAAACAGTCAGCTAATCAATATAGCTGTATCTTGTTTTGGTGATCTGAACAACCAATTACAATTAGTGAAATAATTACTTCTTGAGTCATGACACGAAACTGACAAATTCATGACCTTTTTTTATTATTCAATATGTAATGGATTCTTTTTTTCTTCAGATAAAACTATTGAAAGGTAATATTGAGACTCCTTACCAGCACACTGACGGCCAGGCATCTCATCCATGTCCTTAAAGCCATCCCTACAGGCACAGAGGTATGACCCGGGGATGTTGAAGCAGTTGGCATTACTAGAGCAGTCGTTGTGATCAATGTGGGTGCATTCGTCAAAGTCCTCAGCAGCCAGTACCGAGATCTCCCTGTTGGCGAAGAGCTCTGTGCCGCCCAGGGAGTGGTTGGTGTCCTTGAGGGCCAACTCCAGTGCTTCTTTCACCACTGACTCGTTCATGTCGTCCCAAAAATCTTCACTTTCACCTTCTTCAGTTCTGGATAATTCAATCTTGATATCTGCCACTAAACCGTGATCCTGGAAAATGACAATAACAAAAATTAATACTAAATTCATAACCATTATCTATTTGAGTTAATGTTACAACTCTCCCTCTCCAGTACTTGAACCTTTGTCTTAGGAATGCCACTATGAGACAATGGCACTATACCCTGTACCACAACAACTTAAAGCAGTATTCCCAGACATAGATTTGAATCCTCTATGGTGTGGGCTGTAACAAGACATTAACTAATATCCTATGTTATTATTAATATCATGTTTATAATTCCTTCATTTTTGCTCACTTCTTCAAGTTCTATTAACTTTTAAATAAAACAACAGATCACAGGACATCTATAAATTAATGGCCACAGTGAACAAGTGGACTGTCCTGGGAATATCACACAACTATCACATATCAGAGCCAAGTAACAAGGTTATTAACTCATGTAATATAAACAACACCTTTCTTGATATCTAATCATCTATTGTCCAGACAAAGTGAAGGTTGTTTAATCTCTGGAGGATAATGCCAACCTGCTGTGTATAGTGAAGGGGCCCAGTGAGAAAGATATCTAAACTCCTTGAGCACAATAACTTGGTCCCTCAAGTACAGATATAGTGTTATTGTATGCAAGGAAATACGAATTAGGTCGTTGTATTCAATGAGTTAAGCCATCATATATAAAGGGTTAAATTCCTTGGTGACTGAAGCACCTTAATTGAGTACATCAAGACAAAAATATCTGGTGAAAAACATTCTTAAGTCTTATTTAATGCTTAATCACTTTTATCTGCATGTTGCATCAGGAAGCGAGTAGGTAAGTCAACGTCACTACTTCTACCATTGGCTGAGTCTACTACACCTACCATTGGTTCTACAGAGATGGGCATGATCATTTCCTTGATATCAGAAAACTTGGTGACGGTGGCAGTGTGGTACCGAGATCCCAGTTTGGACCCCATCATGGCCTGGTCGACGCCATGGATGGTGATGTCTGAGAGGTCCTGGGTAACGGGGTGGGACGTGTTGTGCAACACAGGGTCGAAGATCAACTGCCCGTCGCTCATACGATCGAGCAGGACTTGGATGTTGAAGGCGAGAGAAGCTGGGAAGGGAGTGGAAATGTTTTTACAATGTTCAGGAAAGTTAAGATAGGTATGGGAATTTCTATGATGCTGTGGAAAGCTCGAAGAGAAATGACTTCATGATGTAGATTTTAAGATATATCAGTTATTTTAAGAAAAGACAATGAAACTCGAAATATCACTTACGTTTACATGTATCGTAGCTGTTCCTGCGGGAGTAGCCAGAGCGGCAGACACAGGTGTGGGCGCCCCGCACCACCCTGCACACTTCGTAGCGAGCAGCTGAACACTGTGGCTCACATAGTGACACAGGAGCACTCAGCGGTCCTCCGATATTGATTTCTTGGTCTGGACTTTTGCTTTCAACCACACGACTTATCTCATTGTCCTCAGCGATGCCCAGAGTGGCGCCGCCCAGCATCACGTTGGGGTTCCCGGGCAGGCGCAAGTTTTGATCTATTGGAAGAGGATTAAGAGGGAATGATGGGTAGTTGGCTGGGTCGAAGGGAGATCCTGGTGGGTAGGTGGTGGGGTCACTGTAATCAGGGAAGCCATCAGTAGCAGTGTTGTGTCCGACAGTGGCAGTGATGTAGTTAACATGAGTTGCTGTACCAACAATGGTAGTGACGATGGTGCGTAGGGGAAGAGTACTACGGATCACTTGTGTCAAGGTGGAGGTGACACCAGCCGTGAAGATAACGTCCGTCCTTGTAGCAGTGATGGTGCGGGCTGAGGTCTCCACGCGGGTGATCAAACGGGTCGGGGTGCCTCCAGGTCCACTCACTACAGAAGTCAGATCACCTTTTGGTTCTTCGCTGGCAGCTGGACGAGTAAAGAGTGAGCCAAAGATGGTAGTGGCACCAGACATGACAGTGGAGGAGCCTCTGACCACAGTAGTGCGGCCACTATGAAGACCTTGACCTAACAGGATGGTCTCTGCTCCTGAGATTACAGTGCCTTCCAATTCTGATGGTGGCTGTGGTCGATCCTCATTGCCAGAGCCTCCAGAAATAATACCAACACCAACTGTGGAGTGAAGGACAAACTCGCCACGTGGAGGAGACACAATGATGGAGGGTTGTGGATGGTACTGGTTAGCAAGGTGAGCGGGAATCACCTGTGTCTTCACGATACGATTATCACCTTCTATGCTGACGATAGTTTGAGGTGCTAACAGTGATGGCTGAGGGCGGTATGGTGGTGGTCTGGAAGACAGTAGCTGTGGGTGGGTGTCTCCTGCTGCCAGCTGGTCTGAGAAACCATCAGGAATGACTGGTAGGGGAATAGGCCCTCCATCACCGGGTAGAGGCACACGCACGGGAACAGGTACCGGTCTCGTCTCGTCTAGTAGGATTGGGTGACTGGGCTGTATGAAAACAGATCCATGGTCAACTTTGTGTCCCTGTAGTGACGTGGGGGCGGGCTGACCTGGCGGTGGCAGGTCACTTGGACCTGCACCTCCGAAGAAGATGGTCGATGACCCTGAAATGACTGACACTCGAGTGGGACCAAGACGTTCATTCGTCATGGCAGTAAAACCAGACTGTGTACTTGGAGGCAAGAAGGTGGGACCAAAGCCTTCCATCTCATCAATGTTGACAGGCAGTGAGAAGCTTGGCACACCAGCCACTGGCCTCTCTGGAGCTATTCTAATAAAGCCAGGATTAGGTTGGCCTGAGATGCCTCGTGGTGGTGTCTGAGAACCTGCAGGAGCCCTGGGCTGGCCATGGGGAGGTCTACCATGTGGTGTTAATGGGATGTAGCCTTGTTCTGGACCTTCTGTACGATCCCGAGATATACTGAGAGAAGCTCCCACTCCACCCACTGGGATGAACAAAGGTTCTCGTTGAGCAGCGATGACAGTATTTGGAGGTCGGAGAGGGGAGCTTATTTTTCTGCGGTTACCATCAACATCGGACTTTGCACTGACAAGTTGATTGTTGAGGTTATTACGTAGGAGGCCTGCCATGGCATTAATCATTGGACCAAGGTCAAAGTTGAGGCCACTGTCGCCAGAACCTGTGATACTTACGCCTCCAGAACTGATTCCTCCAGCAGTAGTACCACCAGTTGCAGGAGCAGGAGCAGCAGCAGGAGCAGGAGCAGCAGCTGGGGATGGAGCTGGAACAAGAGCTGGAGATGGAGCTGGAGCAACAGCTGGTACAGGAGCCACAGCAGGAACAGGTAAAATAAGAGGTGGACCTGTGGATGGTGGGTCGGTTGGAGTCTCGGTCTCAGTTGGGGTCTCGGTGTCAACACCTGCAGCTGGGATAATAGCACCAATTGTTGTGGGGGCATTAGTGTCTACCTCCACTGATCCTGTGTCTGGGGTGGTGGCAGGCAGGGTGGGACTTACGACATCTGGGTCCACAGTGGGTGTTGGAGTCACGAATGTTGGACTGATGGGGAGCCCAGACAAGGATGCATCAGGAGTGAGAGATGCCAGATAAGAAGATTTGATAGAAGAGAGGTAAGATGAATCGAAGATGACAATTGTCTGCCCAGTTAGTACTGAGGTAGAGAGGTCTTCAGAGGGTCGCACGAGCAGCGTGGCTGAGGTAGTGGAGTCGCTCACCACAAAGGTGCCTGATGGGTCACCCTCCTGAACCAGAACTGTGGCCTGAAGCCCTTCCTCCCCCCCTGGATCAGTCAGGGTCGTCGTTGGTTTAGATGCCAGGATGGAACTCTTCAGAGAAGACAAATATGACGGGTCGAGCTGAACAGTCGTGCCCAGGCCCGAGGAAGGACGCTCAGTGGTGGCTCCAATGGTTGGCTGCTCAAACTGGCTTGTGGGAGTGATGAGGAGGGAGGCTGGGATGCCACTTGTAGTCACAGTAGAAGTGAGGACCTTGGTCTTTGTGTCCAGCCTTGACCTGACAACACCATTGTGCAGTGTGGTGTAGTGAGTGTAGGTGGCGAAGAAAGTGCGCAGCTGCTTATAAACATTGTCACGGATTTTTATGTAAGCAACAGTCTGTGGCTGTGATGCGCTTACAGCTGTGGGCGTCACGTGCTGTGACAAGTAAGAATTCCTGAAAGAAATCAACTCTTCAGAACTTAGAGCTGAAGTCACAGACTCTGTAACAACATTAGAGGAAATCTCAATCCTGGAGGCAGTAACAGTCTCGCTGTCCTGCAGGATGGTGGTGAGGTAGGTGAGGGTGGTGTAGACCGTCTTGGTGGCATACAGCACCAGGTCATCCTCGTCATTGTTGAAAGATGCAAATGGCTCAACTGCAGGAGTGGGCGTGAGGTCAAAGACTCCTCCACCAAGGCTCGTGGTGCTGGTGGCATAGGCTGTCTCAGTCACCACCTCTGACGAGACGACGGTGTTGCTACTGACAACAGTTTTACCAGCATGTAAGGCAGTGTTGTAGTAGGTGAGGGTGGTGAAGTAGGTCTTGGTCACCAGGGAGGAGTGGGTGGGCACTACGGTGGATCGTGACACCGATGGTGCCTCCGTGATAACTACCTGCGTCAGGACCTCTTGTGAGGTGACCACTCTCTCAGAATCCTCCGGGCCCACTGTCCGGGTGAATGTCTGGGTGGTGTAGTAAGTTTGGGTGTCGAACATCACCTGCAACACCAATATAAAATGAGACTCATAATGTGACACAAATTCCACGTGATCTTAATTTTGTCTAATGATCCCAAGAACAAAATACTTCCATAAATATCAACTAATCCACAGCATAACAAGAGAAGTCTCCCCATTAGAATTATACAGTACCGCTAACAGTGGCCTGGCTGATGGTCTAACGGTGACACACTTCACAAATAACCGCCCCTCACAGGCCTACAGTATATCTGTGGGAGAGAACTGACTCACCTCTGTCCGCTCAATGAAGTTACCAGCCTCGGGTAGCGTCACGGTCTCCACATTCTGAACTGTCTGCTTACTGGTGACGACGAAGGGCTTGTTACCAGCCAGCAGCGTATTGTAGTAGGTGTAGGTGGTGAAGTAGGTGTTGGTCTGGTAGATGCCGTCATCACCACCTGCCAGCTGGGTCACCTACATCGGTACAAAACAGATGGTATAACAATGAGCATCAGGTGAGGTGGTGGACAGAAATCATAAGCCATCAACTGACTGATGGTTCCTGTTGAGCCTCACAGAGTTAAACCATCATCCTCACAGTTAAACCACCATCCTCAAAGAGCTAAACCATTATCCTCACAGTTAAACCATCATCCTCACAGAGTTAAACCACCATCCTCACAGAGTTAAACCATCATCCTCAAAGAGTTAAACCATTATCCACACAGTTAAACCACCATCCTCACAGAGTTAAACCATCATCCTCAAAGAGTTAAACCATCATCCTCAAAGAGTTAAACCATCATCCTCACAGTTAAACCACCATCCTCACAGAGTTAAACCATCATCCTCAAAGAGTTAAACCATTATCCTCACAGTTAAACCACCATCCTCACAGAGTTAAACCATCATCCTCAAAGAGTTAAACCATTAGCCACACAGTTAAACCACCATCCTCACAGAGTTAAACCATCATCCTCAAAGAGTTAAACCATCATCCTCAAAGAGTTAAACCATTATCCACACAGTTAAACCACCATCCTCACAGAGTTAAACCATCATCCTCAAAGAGTTAAACCATTATCCACACAGTTAAACCACCATCCTCACAGAGTTAAACCATCATCCTCAAAGAGTTAAACATCAATCCTCACAGAGTTAAACCATCCTCACAGAGTTAAACCATCATCCTCAAAGAGTTAAACCATCATCCTCACAGTTAAACCACCATCCTCACACAGTTAAACCACCATCCTCACAGAGTTAAACCATCATCCTCACAGTTAAACCACCATCCTCACAGAGTTAAACCACCATCCTCAAAGAGTTAAACCATCATCTATCTCTATTTCTGTCTCATTTTCTCTCTTTCTCGAACTCCAAAACCTCCTGAAGTATCAAGTTAAGTCTGAGCACACAAATTCACAATAGACAATATCATCATACATCTATACCACATAACACTACGTTCTCTTCACACACGACTCTGTGATTAGAATTGACAAAACAAAACATATTAACAATGTAACTTTGAACCCTGCAATGGCTACTTATTATAGATTCCATTAATATCCCCATTTACTTCACGAGTTATTTGACAGAAAGCATAAGAGGTTTTATAACTACACACACACACACACACACACACACACACACACACACGCACAAACACATGCTGTCTATTACAGCACAATGGCGGGATATCGAATGCTCTCAACAACTATAGCATTTTGTACCAGTTAATAAGACTACCTTCTACAACAATAAGCTCTACGGGTCTATCATCTACGTAGACTACAGGATAAACCATTAAATCTACAGCTACATAGTGGGAGAAAATGGGGCAGGTTTTTTTTCTTTGTCAAAACGATAATTTACACCTTAAAAGTATTCTTCTTTACATCCTCAAACATTCTTACACTTTATATGAGTACGAGAGTAATGTATTGCATGTTTGTTTACTGAATGTTGAGTGTGTTTACAGACTAGCTAACGAAGGAGGGTAGTCCGTTATAAAACACCTTTTAACGGACTATATGCAAGATGTTAGTCTCTTATATCAAGAATCCGTTATATGGAGGTTTCACTGTATTGAAAGTTTGTTTTAATAATTCATCGTGTTTTAGAGTTCTCTTTGTATTATTATGTGTTGTAAGGGGGGAGATATCTGAAGTGGATGCTGTTGTGAAAAATGCTGCAGCAAGTTGTAAACAGCTGCGTCCAAGAGGCTGGGATGTTGATAGTGAGACACCAACTTCGTGGATGACACAAATGGAGCGTTGGTGTCGTACATCTAAACTTGAAATAGGAACAGTAAACCCTTTATGGAGGCGTAACTTCCATGGGGCTGGTGAGCATTTTAGTTAAGACACATCAGAGGCCCTCGCATGAGAACCTGTGAGCACTTTATAGGTGATGGGGAGGATTTTGGTTCCGGAGGCAACATGCAGCAGTGCAGTGAGGGGTGGGAGGGGAGATGTGTGCTTTAATACAACATAACTTGGTGCCTGAGACTCCATACATGCTGGGTGATGGACAACATACAGGGGCGACACAACAACAATACGGGTGATCAGAGGCTACGTCAACCATGGAGGAGTTGTCTGAGCTACAGGAGGTCGGGTGAGTCATGGGTGAGCCAATCACTACAGTCGTGGGCTACTACTGTTGCGGGTTACCTGCGAGGCGGGTCACTGGGGGTGTTACCTGGGCCGTCACACTGGGAGGGATGTTGGATGTCAGGTAGTTGTTGTCATGCGTCACAGTGCTGGTTATAACCTGCAGGCGGGTCATGTCCCCAGACCCGGGCATTGCGCTAATGTAAGTCACAGTTGTCATATAGGTAAAGGTCGAGAGAGTCTCTGTTTCGAGAACTGCCTTGGCAGGTTCCAGTCCCAGATAGACGGGGGCAGGTAAGAAGTCCTGATGCACCATGGGTGGCTTGACTCGGCCATTGTCGGTGATCAGGTCAGCGATGGCCAGCACCGACCCGAGGAGATTCATGGGGTCATTCATATCTGTCCCGAAATGAATCATATCCGGCACGATCTCCAAGATTACTGTTTTGTTCTCCTTATTGAGGAGATGTAGAGGACCCGAGCCACGGGCCAGGGGCGGGGTGGAAGGGTGTGAGAAGGGCAGCCACTGGGGCCTGTGTGCGGTTGGACCACCTAGTGCCTGTTAGTATGGGGTTAGTTGAAGATGAATCATGCCATTAACAGTGAAGGTGCCAGAATGTTAGTCTGATGATTAACAGAATTGAAAACATGAGAGATGAAGACATTGTGAAGAAGCTTAGTCAGGGAAAGTACAAAGATGACAATAATAATGAGAAGACGAAGCACAATGAGAAAAGGAAACAACGGATAAATTAGAGTAGAAACGATGACAACACACAGATAAAAGACTGAACACAATAGTTATACATAAATTGAACCAAAAGTAATGTAAGTTACTGATAATGTTGTATGAGCCCGAGCGAGAAAGAGAGAGGACACTTAAGTACTTGTAAACACCAGTCACAATGTTAACAAGAGATAACAATGAATGAGCAGATAAAAGGCCTAAGGCAGAGATAATGATGATGAAATTGTTAGTTACATTAGTATATAGGTTATTTATTAATGCACAGACGTAATCCGTTATATATACAACTATCTAAAGCACTCAAATTATTTTCCATTGTAATTCAGAACTTGACACTGAGGGCAAGTCTGGTGCACTATAATCAGATATTTGTTCAACAAGTTTTATCTTTATGTTATCAGTGACTTAATAGTTTAAATTAGTCATAAATGCTGTTGTTATCCATGCATTACTTATCTTTTGAATGAACATAATATTTCAGTCATATACATTCATCATCATGCATCATACATTGTGCAATATGTTCAGGTGTGGTGTTCATACATGCATTATACTCGAGACGGTGTCACTGTGTGTTGGACTTGCTGAACACTTTGTGGATGACAGTTGAAAGAGACCCCTGCCCTTTAAAGGGCTAAGGAGGACAAGACATTCTCTTTTTACTGACTTATTTTTACTTATTGACTTATCCTGTATTTGTCACCTTCAACTGATGTACTGCGCTGCTACAAGTTGTACTCTACTCTTAAAGCATGTTAGTATATTATATTAAGTAACATAAACAAACTTTACTACGGCAATGCTCTATAATCTATTTTCTACAAGTTTGTGCTAAAAATTATGATGTTTTCTATGATACAGTTTGGGGAACCGTTTTCTGTGACGTACCTTGGGGTGATCAGTCTCCTGGGAGGCGAAGAGCAGCATGTGGTCAGACAACGTTGAAGGCGGGAGGGTGATCGGACGTAGGAACTTATCGAAGTTATTCGTAATTATCTGGTCTTGAGGAAGCGGTGAAGCCGTCTTATCTCCTGAAAAAAGCGGACATATGAGAGCCACAGGTAAGGTCAAAGTATACATACACTATCATAGATCAGTACTCCTTTTATCATCACTAAACTAACTATCCTGGCAAGCAACTGAAGCTATATAAATAAATAAAACTAGTTATGACTGTACATTCCATTGGCCATTATTATATTTACAGAGTTATTGACTACCTAACTATCCTACTGTTATATGCCAGACTACACGAGGTATCTCACGTGTCACGGTCTCAGTGCGTGGCTACAACTATCACGTGGACACATTTACAGCACAGTTAACTAATTACCTGCATTATAAACACAAACAATGGCTAGTTCTAGGTCACTTCTGGTGAAACTGAGTCAACAGTCTTGAAGAATTAGTTGTGATCTTAAGTTGGAATTAGTAATTACATGTCAGAGATGCAAAGGGTGTGCTGGTGGTGGAAAAGCTAGGGTGCTGGTGGAGTAGCTAGGGTGCTGGTGGTGGAGTAGCTAGGGTGCTTGCTAGTGGTGAGGGTGAGGAGGAAGGGTGCTGGTTGAGTAGCTAGGGTGCTGGTAGAATAGCTAGGGTGCTGGTGGAGTAGCTTGGGTGCTGGTGGAGTAGCTAGGGTGCTGGTGGAGTAGCTAGGGTGCTGGTGGAGTAGCTATGGTGCTGGTGGAGTAGCTAGGGTGCTGGTGGAGTAGCTAGGGTGCTGGTGGTGGAGTAGCTAGGGTGCTGGTGGTGGAGTAGCTAGGGTGCTTGCTAGTGGTGAGGGTGAGGAGGAAGGGTGCTGGTTGAGTAACTACGGTGCAGGACAGAAGGGGAGAGAAAAGGAAGAAGTACTTGGTAATCACCGGACACTATGAGAACAGCGGTGTTACAAGTCACCCCTTAATAACTACACTTCTACTGTCACTATTACTCCTACGGGTGGGGACGAGGGACTTCCAGGCGGTCGGTGGTGAGACGGCTGACAACAGATAACTTAAACCATCAACATTATCGAAAACTGAACGACACTTAACATATAAACTATTCGTTGTCATAAGAATTACCGTAGTCTGGTAGTGAGGATTATGGCCAAGAGGAGGTGACGAGATCAGGGGAAATATTATATATAAACTAAGAGTCAGGGATGAAGACCGTCCTCTAACTCCGTAAAGAATCATGTAGTACAAGCATATGTATATAAATATTTACGAGGGGTAACAATGACATTTTTAGCAGGTTCTTATTTGACTTTTTAGGGGTAAATTTGTTAAATGATTTACTGTGGTGTCTTTCCAATCAGTCTATGGAAGTCCCACCTTCCCACTGTTACAAGGTGACCTCGCGCCTGACCCAAGGTGACCTCGTGCCTGACCTAGGGTTAGCCTGGCACATGCACTTACCGGCAACAATGACCTCAACGCCATTACTCATGACCTTGGTGGCCAGGTTGTGACGGGCGCCGATGCTGAACCGAGCCCCAAGGCGCTGACCATCAGCCTCGCCAAGACTCGACTCCAGCGACCCCTTGACCTGATTTGACCCGGGTCGTCCAAGAACCGCCCGACCCGACCCCTGTTCTGACCCTGCATGACCAAGAAGGACTTGCTTTGCATTCCGCCAAAACCACCGTCAAGCCAGCAACACCCGGGTTATTGATGGTGAGCCTCAGCTTCTGACCAGCTCTGCCACCATACGTGTTATAAAGTATTAAATGAAATAACAACTTTCTGGTTACTTAGATACACGACACACGTCTATGGTGTCACTTTAAGCTGGTATTACTTTTTACTACTAACACGAGGAGGCTGGTCAGACTCTAAGGTCACGGGTGTGAGTGATGCCAACCTTAACTTGTGGGGTTGTGTCGGTCAGGGAGTTCAAACAGGAAGCGAGAGGCCCGCCCTCATAGTGACTGACTACTTCCAGGACAGAGTTCACCGACACAACCCGACTAGTTGTTAATCCTTCAAGTGGGAGAGGAAAAGCTCATGAGGTTAAAATCAACAACAAGATATTTATAAAGTCACTTGACGATTGTGTTTACCGAGATCCTGGAGGAGGTTAACACTGTACGCTACACATCTTTATTCTTCACCCCATCTGATGTGACCTGGAGGAACAACACATCATAGAGGGCTGTGATGTGCTCTCCATAAACCCTCCTACAAGTTTAGGTCAATGAACGCGATCAGGAATACAGTTACTATAAAGAGGTACTGAGGAGGCGCTGTATGGACCAGTGGGTGTGACTCAAGGGTCTCGGTAAACACAAACCATCAGAGGCCTTTATAAACACCCTGCAGGCACAGTAAATGTTACGAAGCAGAAACTGCGAAAAACTGATGAAATAAGCAGCAAGGGGGAGCGAGGCGACAGAGGACACAGCTGAGGCGGAGATGAGATAAAAAAACAAAAAACAAACAGCAACAGCTTTTTCCAGGTCCCACTCGACAAATGCAGTTGGATCATGTCATCTTGGTTATCCTGATCAGTCAATACAACAATTAATAACCAAGCTAAATGTTATCTTAGTACAGTTATGGGACCGATAGTAACACTAACACCAGCCTGGATCGGTATTTGCCTGTGCCTGGTACTGAGAGAGACAACTGGTATATAATATCCCCAAATATAACTTCCTTTTTCAATACTGATTTAAGTCTTCAGTTGTAGTTATTATTTTTTTTATTAATGGAATGGATGAATTAATTTAGTTTGTATACAATTTATGGGATCAGACCACATTACTTTATCACAGTAAGGTATAGCATCTCTCTCTCTCTCTCTCTCTCTCTCTCTCTCTCTCTCGCTTAGTTCCTGGTGCAGCAAGGACCGAGGCAGCCTGGTGAACAGTTAGTAATATACAGAACATGCTGGTCATACACAAACACGTCTTGAGTGATGCCAAGTCAAGGTTATCTGTACAGATGGTTGTCTCTTGTTGTCGGTGGTCACTACAAGAAGCTGCATCACACTAACATCACAAGCTTTACTGGATACAACTTTACCGTCAGTGCCTCCAGAGACATGCTGGCTAAATCTATGCTCTAAGACAGTGAACCTAAACATAAAAATGACATAGAAAATTGACTTAATATTACCTAAGTATATTTTGAGAATAACTTACAGTCCACGCCACTTATAAGCCACACACGTTTGGGGGTAAGAGTTGTCTTTACCCCTTCACTGACCACCGATTAATTGCCTGATTTTTGTGTTTGATGAGACGAGGTAAGGGATGGACGCAGGAAGGTTACGGGTTAAACATTTCGAAGCCGCCCGTCTGTGTGGCTTATAAGTGGCGTTGGCTGTACAATATATATATTACCTGCATATATTGAGAACATGTAACACTCGCTTCAAAAAGTATCTTTCCGGAGTGGTCCGATGGTATACGACTCCTGTTGTCTCGGTAGGGTTGTCAAAATCCTTCGTCCGTCGTGTCATATCATCTCACACAACATCGCAAAGATACTTTTTTGGAGTGAGTGTTACAATGTATACTTAATGCTACCTGAATGTACTGCTGAATCATTTAAAGGTCTGAAATTGTCTCATTAAACAGAATAACAGATAACACTTCCTAAATGTTTATCCACATGTTGATAAGTAAATCCTTAGAGAGGAAACAATGAACCTCCAGTAAAGTCCCCACCACTACTCCATCACAGGCACCGTCGAGGGAGTGCCAGGGGTGGAGGAGGAGTGCCAGGGGTGGAGGAGGAGTGCCAGGGGTGGAGGAGGAGGAGTGCCAGGGGTGGAGGAGGAGGAGTGCCAGGGGTGGAGGAGGAGTGCCAGGGATGGAGGAGGAGTGCCAGGGGTGGAGGAGGAGGAGTGCCAGGGGTGGAGGAGGAGGAGTGCCAGGGGTGGAGGAGGTAGGAGTGTTGGAGAGTGACGTACCTGGAGTGAGACTCGGAGACCCGTGGATGAAGCCGAAAGCTGGAGGGAGAGTGAGAGAGATCAGTAACCTCTTATATCACAGTGACCATGGCAACCGCAGCACACCATGGCAACCGCAGCACACCATGGCAACCGCAGCACACCATGGCAACCGCAGCACACCATGGCAACACGTAAGCAATACTTACCCCATTGCCTATTCAGACTCACCTTTCTATCTACACAGAATAACAACAAAATGTAAGAAAATTTTCGAAAAACTACAAAAAATAAATAAATTTCTCAAACTCTCACAGAAATAAACATTAAAATTAATCCTTGTTTAAATCTTCAAACTATTTAAAGAAACATTTAATCTATAACCACTTACTCCCCCACTCCTCCGCTCGGAAGACAACACTGACTTACCTGTTCCTCGTCTCTCTAACGTAACCTGGAAATATAGCTCACATAACACGGTGTTAGTGAGGCGACGACTGCGCTAACATGCGGTTTATGGGATGTTAGTTCTTTACTGGGATTAAATACAAAATAACTAAAACAAGATTAAACCTTAACATGTCTGTGTATATAAGGTTTTAATACGTGTCCACATGGTTAAGTACATGCATGTTTATTATAAGGGACATACGCATATATATACACACAAACATCCTACATAATAAATATATAATACAAGTTAGTGAGGACAGGACAATCAAGAGCAGCAAGTTGAGGTGTTTGCTGGCAGAAGTGTTTGCTGGCGGTGTTAGGGGGTAAGGAACACCCCAGAACGGTCAACACCTCGAGAGACTTAAAGAGTTATCGTGAGGTTGATTTTTTTTTTTTGCGTTAAAACAATTCGTCGACTGTCATAATTAACAACTTTAAAAGGAGAAATTTTCGGTCTCTTGAGTAAACCATCTGAGGACTCCACTACTATAAGCTTGCCAGAGGAGGAAACAAGGAAAGGCGTGGGGGAATGATAGCGAGATCAGTCCTCAATGACACAGCAGATGGTAGGTACTGTCTGCTAGTGTATCATTAGTACTGACGCAACAAACAGAACAGATCTCACCTGAAGCTCAATACTACATCATCCTTTCCTTCTCGCTAAAAAAACAAAAACAAGTTGAGATTTGAAAGTGATGGAATGAACCTGTGTGTTGGTTCTTGGGTGAGCTGAGGCTGCTCCAGCGCTCGTATCTTAAGTAGGGATCATTAATAGTGAGCTGCAAGTGAGGTGACTCACACACACATACACAAGCGCAGAGGTGCAACTTACCCCTAGAAGTCTCCGGCTGTGCGAGGAGGGTGCCAGTCTCCTTATCTGTGACGGCAGGAGAAGTGACTTCTGCTTCCTCAGACAGCGTGTCGGTCACCGAGGCTGCCTGAGTGTCAACCACCACAGGGGAAGAAGGTGCCAGAGAGGGCGGAGGGGTAGACAAGGAAGGTGTGGGCACCGCCGTGGCCAAGGATGGATCGAACAGTTGAGGAGAGTCAGTGATGAGGTGGACCTGTTCCTCAGCTAGGGTGGTGAGAGTAGAGGTGAGGATGGTGAGGGTGATAGAGCGCTGACCACCCAGGATGGGCAGCAAAGTGGTGGTGGTGTAGGTGGTGTAAACCACGTTAGAGCCGGTGGCAGCTTCAGCCTGGGTGGGCGTTCGTTGACGGGTGACTGATGGTGTAAGTGTCCGAGTCGGTGCTACGAATTTCGTGTACGTTCGTTCGCGTTTCAGAGCTTCGATAATATCAAAGGAGCTGGTCGTGATTTCGAACTGTGTTGGCCTCACAAACTTAGGTTTCAGTGTTGAAACAGTGTGAGAAACATCAACAACTGGGTCAAGGGGAGGGAGGGGTTCCACGGATGCCTCAGGTGGCTGCGGGTCGCTTACAACAGCTCCATCAACCACTGGCGACTCAGTATACTCGTCTTCATAATAATAGTAGTCGTCATACACGTACTCTTCATCAACAACATCCGGTTCCTTGGTGACGGTCACAGGTGGAGCTTCAGGCAACTCGACCTCCGGCTGTGACGGAGTCGTGAACCTGAGTCGTGGCTTTGAGGTGGTCGTAGTCTTCTTCAGGTCTTGCTGCACCACGAAGGGCCGCGACGGTCGCTCAAAGCCTGGCCTGCGGATGATGGGGATGTCGTCTCTGCGGATTGACTTTCTTGGAGGTCGAGTTGGACGAGTTGGAGTTGGGGTGGGTCGTGGTGCCTCGCTTATTGCCTCTACAGGTACTGCATCTAATAGGGACTCCTCTACAGGCACTACTTCTAATAAGGACTCCTCTACAGGTACTGCCTCTAATAGGGACTCCTCTACAGGCGTCTCTTCACTCGGTTGTGGGCGTGGTGTAATCCTAACTTCATCCGGCAGTGGGCGTGGTGTAAACCTATCTTCATCCGGCAGTGGGCGTGGTGTAATCCTAACTTCATCCGGCAGTGGGCGTGGTGTAAACCTATCTTCACTCAGAGGTGGGCGTGGTGTAAACCTGTCTTCAACCAGTGATGGGCGTGGTGTAAATCTGGACTCGTCCAGTGGTGGGCGTGGTGTAAATCTGGACTCGTCCAGTGGTGGGCGTGGTGTAAATCTGGACTCGTCCAGTGGTGGGCGTGGTGTAAATCTGGCCTCGTCCAGTGGTGGGCGTGGTGTAAATCTGGACTCGTCCAGTGGTGGGCGTGGTGTAAATCTGGACTCGTCCAGTGGTGGGCGTGGTGTAAATCTGGACTCGTCCAGTGGTGGGCGTGGTGTAAATCTGGACTCGTCCAGTGGTGGGCGTGGTGTAAATCTTTCCCCAAGTGAAGGTCGTTGTGGGGGTGACGGGGCTGGCCGTCTACCCTGGCCTGGGCGGGAGAACCTGAAGGGCGATTCCGTGCTCGGCCTATCCCGTTCCTTTGGGGACTCAGATGTGACCTCGATCGCCGGAATATCAGGGTCTGTAGGGAGGTGGTCAAGAGCCGACTCTTCCCGTGGCAATTCAGGGTCTGTAGGGAGGTGGTCATGGGCCGACTCTTCCCGTGGCAGCTCAGGGTCTGTAGGGAGGTGGTCATGGGCCGACTCTTCCCGTGGCAGCTCAGGGTCTGTAGGGAGGTGGTCATGGGCCGACTCTTCCCGTGGCAGCTCAGGGTCTGTAGGGAGGTGGTCAAGGGCCGACTCTTCCCCTGGCAGCTCAGGGTCTGTAGGGAGGTGGTCAAGGGCCGACCCCTCCAGTGGCAGCTCAGGGTCTGTAGGGAGGTGGTCAAGGGCCGACTCTTCCCGTGGCAGCTCAGGGTCTGTAGGGAGGTGGTCAAGGGCCGACTCTTCCAGTGGCAGCTCAGGGTCTGTAGGGAGGTGGTCAAGGGCCGACTCTTCCCGTGGCAGCTTAGGAGTCTGGAATGGGGTTGTCTCCTCCGGGGTGTCGACGGTCAGTGAGTCAGACGGAGCCTCACTAACAGGTGTGATGGGTCTCCTCCTGGTGACCGTTACTCTGACTCTATTGCGTGGATCAGCGAACCTGACGGTGCCACGGCCACGGTTTCGCACACCAGGTCTCGAAGGCTCTGGCAGTTCAGGTATAGTAGTGACTACATCTCTAATTAAGGGCGTCGAGTCTTTCCTCTGCCCATGCTGTGACGCTTGGCCTCTTGCCTGAGTCTCCCTGAAGCTGCTGGTGGTGAGGAAGGGCGTGTCTGTAGGTGCCACAGGTTCCTCTTCCACCAGAGAAGATTGAAGGGTGGCCGGGGCGGTAGGTGGGCGCCGGCGAGGTACCTGAGTGGTAGCCTCAGTAACGTCTGAGGTCACCGACTGCTGCTGAGCCTCCACGTTCTGTCTTACGGCTTCTGGGGACAGATCAACTAAGGTAGCCGAGGCCAGGAAGACCTGTGTGGTGAGGGAGTTGAGGACACGTTCTCCTAAGGTGGCTATGCTGTTTCCCATTTCCAGTGTATAAAATCCTCCAACAGCGGTCCCGGTTTGGAAGGTTGGCAGAACGGACACAACAGTGGGTTCCACCTCGTTGGAGACGGTGACTTCTCTCGTGGAAACGTAGAACGGCGTGTCGTTCTCGTACTGGGTGTAAAGGTACGAGTAAACAGTATAGTAAGTACTGACTGTGGCCACCAGGGGACGCAGTGGACTGG
Source organism: Homarus americanus (assembly GCF_018991925.1). Classification (NCBI taxonomy): domain Eukaryota; kingdom Metazoa; phylum Arthropoda; class Malacostraca; order Decapoda; family Nephropidae; genus Homarus; species Homarus americanus. Next base: position 5,954,283 of record NW_024742238.1, on the reverse strand, counting down.
CGACCACCGTGGGTTGAGGAAGACGACGGGTCACTACCACGCGACGACGTCCGCCAGGCAGAGTCATGGTCTTGTCAGCCTCCACGGTGTTGGTCACCTGCACCTGTCGCCGGCTAGTGACTGTTATACGGACACGCTGTCGGCTACCCGGTCTACCTGGAGCCTCTTCCTCGATGTCCTGTTCTTCTGTTTCCATTATCTCATGTGTTGCCGTTGTTGAGTCCTTGTCAGCTGTGTCAGCTGAAGGACTTCCAATTTTTTTTAAATCTTCAAATTGTTGAACATTCTCCTCAATCGCAGGCGACACAGGTGTTGGCCGAGCAGGTATATTAACATTTATAGGCTGCTGTCCATCAATTGGTTGATCAGAGGCAGCAAGAACATCACTCTGTATCTGGTTGACAGGTCGGCGTCGCGTGACCACCGTCCTCACACGGTCATCTGTCTGTGACGGCCTCATCGGGCGCTTACGGGTCAGGACGACGACACGAGGCTTATGTTGAGTGTCAGAGTCGCTGTCTGGTTGAATAATGAGTTGAGGGCTGAGATGTCCACGCCCTGGCTGAGGAACTCTACGTCCTGTTAGTCTCACCCCTTGAGGAGAACTAGGACTACTCACTAATGGTTCCCCGAAGTGTTCTGGGTCAGTTGGCTGTGCTGGCCCAAAGTGTGGGATGACTGGTCCAAATGGTGGTGGAGGCTCCGTGAAGGTGGGATCAGGCACTGGCCGAGGCTTGCCGGGGATGATGGCATCCTCCAGTGTAAACTTGGCCTGGATTCCTGGAACATCGGTAAGCAGAGACTCCTCACCGTCAGTTCTGGTGAAGTCATCAAGGCGGACATTGCCATTCGTGGCCAGTTGAGTGATGGTCTCCTCAGAGCTCTGAACATACTCGCGGCCACCATCATCCACCAGCGTGGTGTAATAGGTGAAGGTGGTGTAATAGGTGGTGGGAGCCTGGAGCTGGTGGACCTGCTCAGAGATCAGACGACTCTGTAGCCTCAGTCCTGGAACATTAAACTGGCTGAGCACTGGCTGTTTGCCATCTATACCATCAACAATCTGCTGTTGTGTCCCGTCCTGGATCTTACGGGCTTCAGGAAACCCGGTGTTGCCCCTTTGTGCACTTCGAACATTCCGCTTGAGCGGGGCTGACTCAGCGGGGCCTACCCATAAAAAAGGCTGCGAGTTGAAGGAGTGGGTCTCATTTTGGCGAATCATCGGTACCTGGTCAATGTATTCCGTCAGGTCTCCCACCACAGACTCTAGACTGGGCGTCACTTTACTGATCTCATTAGTATCGATTTCATTCATGGCAGACACAATAAACCAGTCCATGTCATCCTCACTGTAGGTGTCAGGGAGTTGGAAGAGACCTTTGTCAGTCTCAATATAGTGAGGGAGAACTGTTGCCTGAACTTCTTTAGTGTTTAAGGAATCTCGTTTCCTGCGAGTGGCGTCTCCGCTGAGGGTGACGGTGGAGAGGATGGTTGAGAACTGCCCGGGTTGTCGACCCGACACGTACAACGTGACAATTGACGTCTCCACCAGGGCAGGTGTAGGGGCGGGCTCAAGTTTGGCTCTCTGGGTGTCTTGTTTCTGGTTCTGATGTTTCAGGAGCTGCTCTAACAACTGGGGGTCAACTTTTGAGGCTTCAATGGAGGGCTCCCGTGTGGGTCTGATTTGAGGCGCTTGTTGCTGCAGCTGTCCCTGGAGGAGGAACGGCAGCAGCTGGTTGAGGGGGTTGGCATTGGTTAGTGGACTGAGGGTGTTGAAAGCGACGACTGTCTCGGTGCTCAGCTCTGTTGCCGTCACCACCTCCTCATTTGACTCGACTATGGTTGTGAAAACGGTTTTCCCACGGAAGATGATGGGAATGGATGTAGACACAACGTTGGTGACGGTGGTCACGTAGGATCTTGTGTGTACCACCTCACTAGTTGCCTGTTGGTTATTAAGGCCTAGTGCTGCTAACAGTGGGTTCTGAGGTTGCTGTTGCTGGCCTAACAGCAGCTGCAGCAGCTGTTGAATGTCGCCGCCTTGTTTCGGTTTAGTGATGGTCACAACATTATAGGCAGTGGAGGGAAGGACGACAGAGGCAGAGGTGCGGCGACCTCCGATAAAAGTGGGAGTGAAGGTAACTGTGGTGGTCTCCACGGGGTCCACCACGTAGTGAGTCACCTCGTTGCCGCCGTCAACGGTACTGAGCAGCAGCTTGATGACGCCATCGATTTCAGTCTGGGTGATCTGGTCAGGCTGAATTACCTCAGTTTGTAAGGAAGCGGTGATGACCTCCTTCTGGATCGTCGTGCCATCTTCCACCAGAGGAATCGTCGCCTTGACAGGAGTTTCGCGTGTGATAGTAATTTCATCCTGGATCAAAAAGCCTCCATCTTCACTGGGGAAAATGGCCGGCGGCTCTGTTGTGATAGGAGGTGAAGGTCTGTTCCTGAACTCCTTTATGGGGTTTGTGGCTGGAGGTTCTCGACTGATACGAGTATCTTTCCTTAAAGATGTTGGCCTCCTGATGGGGCTGCTGGCGGGGCGTGGGGGAGTAAACTTACTAGAGGAGCGGAAACTGTTGTCTGTAGATGGCCGCCTGAAACCTCGATCCCGGATGTTTCCTAAAGGAACAGCTGACCTGGTCCTTGACGAGCGCAATCTTGTTGGTAATGAAGAGCGGCTTGGGGACTCTGAACGGGTGGGGGGTTTTGGCTCTGTATCCTGGTTGATGTTAAGTCGAGCTCTTGAAGCAGCTCTCGAGTTTGTTGCGTCTCTAGCATTTGTTGTAGCTCTAGCTCTAGCATTTGTTGTAGGTCTAGCATTTGTTGTAGGTCTAGCATTTGTTGTAGGTCTAGCATTTGTTGTAGGTCTAGCATTTGTTGTAGGTCTAGCATTTGTTGTAGGTCTTTTATTTGTTGTAGGTCTAGAATTTGTTGTAGGTCTAGCATTTGTTGTAGGTCTAGCATTTGTTGTAGCTCTAGCATTTGTTGTAGGTCTAGCATTTGTTGTAGGTCTAGCATTTGTTGTAGGTCTAGCATTTGTTGTAGCTCTAGCTCTAGCATTTGTTGTAGGTCTAGCATTTGATGTAGGTCTAGCATTTGATGTAGGTCTAGCATTTGTTGTAGGTCTAGCATTTGATGTACGTCTAGCATTTGTTGTAGGTCTAGCACTTGTTAGAGGTGCACGAGCCTTCGTCCGCCCAGTATTACTATTCGTCAGAGTAAACTGGGAGCCAGTATCCTTTTCAACAGGTGTAGCCGCTGAAGGACGTTCCCTGCCACGATGTCTTGTGGGAAATCTTGGTGATGACGACGGGGGCAACAACGGCAGTGTGGTGCGGGAGCGACCAGCCCTAGCGGTGCCTCGTGATGATGTCCTCATACCAAAGTCTGTCTGACGCTTCCTCCTGATCAAAGGTTCCTCGTCTATAATCTCGTCAGCCTCAGAAAGTATTTTCGCTACTTCCTCTGGCGTCAGAAGTCGACCATCAGCTTCAACAAACACTGGTTCAACTTTGGAAGGCTGGTTGTCCAGGTCTTCTTTTAAACCATTTCTACGAGGGAACAACTTGGAGAGGTCAGCTCTGTTCTGGCGGAAACGGCTACGTCTACGCTCATTCAAGTTCAGGTGGTCTATACGGAAACCTCCAGTCCTGGGCGCTTTAGTGGTGGTGGAAGGCCTTTGACTCTTTGTTTCTGTTAAGGGTGAATTTGTGTCAGATGGCGTGTTGACGGCCGGAGAGAATCGGCTGGCACTCGGCGCCTCTCTCGGGGAATTGGTGCCTGCTGGGCGACGGTTGAACAGGGTGAAGGGGATGGATGACCTTGTGCCTGGGACATTTGTAGGACGTTTCGGCCGGAAACTGAAATTTCGGAATCCTGCTTCAGGGTTGTTGGAGGCAGATGAAGAATGAGAAGGCACAAACTCCTCCCCCTCCTCCTCCTCCACCAGCTCGTCAAATAGTGGAAGATCAGAAAGTGGAGCTGCTGTGGTCACCAACCTTGGAAGAACTGAGGAAGGCGATAACACTTTACTGCTGCCAGGGAAGACAGAAGAACGAGAGCCAGTAAACCTGAAGCCTCCTGGACTGCTTGAACCAAACCTTTTTAAACTGCTCGAAGCAAACCTGAACCCAGGCGAACTGTGTCTGATACTTGATGTACCAAAGAACCCAGGGCGTGAGGAGCCTTTGGGGACACTTTCAACTCCGGTGGACTGGAAGCGGAAGCGGACAGATGAGGGGGTTTCTGATTTCCGGATACTGGGGTTATCCAGGAAGCCGAACCGGAATGGGCGAGAGGTGGATGTGAGTTCTTCATATTCAGAATCACTTGCAGGAGTCACTGTTGGTGTTTCATCGTCCCTGGGGATGGTGGCCGGGCGCTGGCGGAAGGTTGTGCGCCTCACTATGGGTACAAAATCTTGCCTCCTGCGTGATCCTGGAATCCGCAGAGGGAACTGATTACGACTGGGCGATGGATTGGTCTTCGTCTTTAAGGGCGAATTAACCTCTTTCTCTGGGAGCTCTGTGGTGTCTTCCTCTGGCAACGCTTCTGTGGCGGTGTCCCCGGAGGCTACATCAGTCGTCAGGTCCCGCAGGGAAGAGTCGAGGGTCGGTGTCGCGAACAGAGTCGGTACAAAGACAGGAGCCTCCACTTCATCATTTGTGGTTAAGGGGAAGATTGGCTCAGGGGTAGCTGGAGAGGGCGTCACATCCTCGCTGGTGGTGGGGAGGAAGAAGAAGGGCACTGTCGACGTGGTCTCCTTGGTGGTCGTCGGCGAGAAGAAGCCTAACACAGGTTCAGACGTCGGTAGGACAACAATACTGGTCGTGGACTGAATCTGAGCGTAAAGTCCATCTACGACAGTGCCGATGATGTTGGTGGAGAAGATGGTGGTGGTGCCGTCAACAACAGTGCTGCCCCGGATGGTAGACAGAAGACCAGTGGACTTGGTCATTGTGGCCCCAAAGGTGTCGTCCAGCTCTGGAGACTTGCCTGTGGTTGCAAATCCAAATGGTTCCTCCTCTGTGGTGGTGAAGCCAAATGGTGTGCTCTTACTTGTAGTGAAACCAAATGGACTATCCTTTGTCACATCGAAGCCAAATAGATTTTCCTCTGTAGTATCGAAGCCAAATGGTGTATCTTCAGTCGTACCGAAGCCAAATGGTGTATCTTCAGTCGTATCAAAGCCAAATGGCGTTGCCTCAGTGGTAGTGAAGCCAAATGCTCTATCATCAGTCGTATCGAAGCCAAATGTTCTATCTTCAGTCGTATCGAAGCCAAATGTTCTATCTTCAGTCGTATCAAAGCCAAATGGCGTTGCCTCAGTGGTAGTGAAGCCAAATGCTCTATCATCAGTCGTATCGAAGCCAAATGTTCTATCTTCAGTCGTATCGAAGCCAAATGGCGTTGCCTCAGTGGTACTGAAGCCAAATGTTCTATCTTCAGTCGTATCGAAGCCAAATGGCGTTTCCTCAGGGGTAGTGAAGCCAAATGTTCTATCTTCAGTCGTACCGAAGCCAAATGTTCTATCTTCAGTCGCATCGAAGCCAAATGGCGTTGCATCAGTGGTAGTGAAGCCAAATGGCGTTGTCTCAGTGGTAGTGAAGCCAAATACTATATCTTCAGTCGTATCGAAGCCAAATGGAGTTGCCTCAGTGGTAGTGAAGCCAAATGGTGTTGCCTCAGTGGTAATGAAGCCAAATGGTATTGTCTCAGTGGTAGTGAAACCAAATGGTGTTGCCTCAGTGGTAGTGAAACCAAATGGTGTTGCCTCAGTGGTAGTGAAGCCAAATGGTGTTGCCTCAGTGGTAGTGACGCCAAATGGTGTTGCCTCAGTGGTAGTGACGCCAAATGGTGTTGCCTCAGTGGTAGTGAAGCCAAGTGGTGTTGCCTCAGTGGTAGTGAAGCCAAATGGTGTCGTCTCAGTGGTGGTGTGCTCCTCAGCGAACACTGTATCGATGGTGGTGGTCGGGTTGGTCGACACGACGTTGGTGATGGTCTTGAGGCGACTGTTGACGATTGTCTGATCCCCAACGTAGGTGGATGTGTAGTAGGTGTAGGTGGTGTAGAAGGTGGTGACGGCGGGTGTGGAGGTGACTGAGATGGCAGGGTAAGCTTCAACGGTGGGGACCAGAGGCTCAGGGAGAACAGTGGGGATCGTTGTCGGCTTCGCCGTCGGTGTGACAATGTTCGACCTGGTCTCCTCAGAGCTAGTAGAGACGGTAGTGTTCTCCTTGAAAAAGGTGGTCCAGTAGGTGTATGTGGTGTAGTAGGTGACAGGGTAGGTGGGTACTACAGGGGTGAGAGTCTTGTGCCTCTCCTGTTCGCTCGGGTCAGTTACCACGTTGGTCAGTGTCTCGAGGCTGCTGACGATGGAGGAGGTGTTGGAGTGGTAGTAGGTGGTGAAGTAGGTGTAGGTGGTGTAGTAAGTCTTCGGGTAGAAGACAGCGTTCACTTCTTCCTCAGGGACGAGAGAGGAGTCCAGAGATACTCCCGGGGCTTCTGTTACGTCTTGGGCTGATGAGTCTGTTGACGACTCTGACATGCTTTCTGACATGGACTCTGTAAAGGATTCCAAGACGGACTCTGTGGTCCTCTCATAGTCGTCCACACTGATGGCCTCAATCACAGTAAGATCCAATTCCCCTGGAGTATCCTCCGTAGTCTCTGGTGCTGGGGTGGTAGTAGGGGGCGTTGGGGTGGGAGTAGTTGTGGTTGTTGTGGTTGTTGTCTTTGTCGTGGTAGTTGTCACAGTAGTGGTAGTGGTCGCGGTAGTGGTCGCGGTCGCAGTAGTGGTCGCGGTAGTGGTCGCGGTCGCGGTCGCGGTCGCGGTAGTGGTCGCGGTCGCGGTAGTGGTCGCGGTCGCGGTAGTGGTCGCGGTCGCGGTAGTGGTTGCAGTAGTGGTCGCGGTAGTGGTCGCAGTTTTGGTAGTGGTAGTGGTTGCGGTAGGTACGAGAGTTAAGAACGAAGGAAGAGATTTTGAGATGGTGGCTCCAACCTCCTTGGTGAGCACCTGTGTGTGGCTGGACACCTGTATGGACCCGTCAACAAAGAGAGTGGTGTAATAGGTATATGTGGTCAGGTAGGTAGACGCTGGCACTTCAGTTGGCTGAAGCTTAACCATTGTAGGCGAGGAATCTGTTGTTGTGGTCTCCAGACGTGTTGAGACAGTCGTTGCACCATTAGTGAAGTAGGTGGTGTAGTAGGTGTAGGTGGACACTGAGTCACTTGTTGGCTGAGGTGTGGTGGGGTCAACCTCCTCCCCTAACTCTTTATCACTGCCGGTGTCCACTATCAGCTGTTGGCCGGGGCTCGAGGCCACAGATCTTCCAAGGGCGTTATCCACAATGTCTTCAACAACCGCCGGTAGATCCTCTGTGGTGAAGCCGTCGTACTCGTAGTCATTGTAGAATTCTGTTGTTGGTTCCGGTAGTTCAGGGCCGAGTGTGGCAGTGATGGGCTGTAGTGAGGACGTGGCCTGCACTGCTTGGGCCCCAGCTGAACGGGACACAAGGTAGAAGATGCTGGAGGTACTCTGCACTATCTGTGCATACTGACCCTGGATATAAGTGCCGTACACATAGGTGGTGAGCAGAGTGGTCATTTCATTGCTCACAATTGTTCCTCCAATAGAAGAAACAAGACCCGTGGGGTACAAGTCATATGTGTTGAACCTTTGAGTAGAGATGGTGGAATAAACGCTGCCGGCCGCGTCGTCGCCATGCTTCTCCTGGTCAGCTGTCTTCACCGAGGTTCCCTCCGTCTGTGTCACCATCCGGGTCTCCATGTTTTGTTTGTTGTCAAATTCATTCGTAGTCGTTCTGAAAGGCTGAGTTTCTGATGGCATTCCTGTGATACTGTCTTTCTTCTCTTCCCTGGAACTAGCGAGGCGGGGCGCTAGAGTGGTCAACACCGGAGGGGGTGTTGGTAAGGTCGGCTTCACTGTCACAGGTGGTTGTGTCTCTACGGTTTTCGTCACCTGTGGCTTCACTTCCTTATTTGGGGTTTCTGTGCGAGGTGTAAACACCACGACGGTGCCGGCGATGGTGGTAGTGAAGTCAGCAAATCCAACATAAGAGACAGTAGGAAGATCAGAGTCTGTTCCTCCACTTTCAAGGTTGTATCTCGACCTGATGTCGGTGACGGACTTGGCCTCACGCTGGCGAGATTCGTGGTGCCGCTCACTCACGCTCTTTTCTACAGACTTCTCCATCATTTTGCCCAAATTCTTGCTGATCGCGACAACCTGCTCGAGAGGAACGTTGATCTGCCCGACGGTGTATGTAGGAAGGTTTGCCTCTAATGCACGAGAAGGACGAAGGCCGACAATGATCTCCCCGTCACCAACACGAACCTTCCGAGCCCGGAGCAGCGACACGTCTATCTCATTATCCAAGTCGCTCGTCTCACGGAGCTTGTCGGCCATACTGAGTACCGTCACCTCTTCCGGGTGTTTGACAGACTGCGGCTGCACCATCCTGGTGTGGGCGACGGGGCGGCCGATGGTGATGGTCAACATACTGGTCTCGCCACTCTGGCTCTGAGTGCCCTCCATGTCGAACCCTTCAGACCCCTCGATGAACACCCCGCCCATGATTCGCCCGTCCACCACACCTTCACCCATCAGAAGGTCGGGAGCAACTGTTGAGTCAATCTTCTGGGTTTTGGATGGCATTATTACCTGAAGATCCTGTTCCATATCCACTAAAATTTTGGACTGGTTCCCACCCTTCTTGAGGACCACTTCAGTGTGGGTCTGGGTGCCGGGAACAGGACCAGTGATCCCCGGGGCGTGTGGCAGCGCCGTGTTACCGAAGAAGAAGAGGTACGTGCGACTATCCTTGACGTAGGAGCCGGTGAAGACATTGTAAGTGGTGTGGTGTGAGGGTCCGTCCTTGATGAACTGACCCTGAGTACCCGTCAGCGTCACTACCTCATCGGCTGCGGGTTGAGGGTTAATGGAACCATCTAGCAGACTGACCTGTAGCTGGGCGTGCTGACCACCTGAAGCCTCGGTCAAGAAGGTACCCTGAACGGGGATGCTGAAGGCCACTGTGGGAGATGAAGAAGGATCAGAGTGTATGTCCGTCATTGTCTCAATCAGCTGAGCGTAGGTACCGTCAATGTGTGTGTGTAAGTAGCGCGTAGTGTACACCGTGGTGACAGTTTTGTCGACACGGGTGTACAGATCAGACGACGCCAATCCCTCGGGCTGTCCACTGTGCAGTCTGGTCGGTATGGCATAAAACACGCGAGAAGACGTCGAGGTGACCTGAGCGTAGCGTCCGTCGTGAAGGTGAGTCCCGTACACAAGCGTGGCGTACTCTGAGGTGGTGCCGTCATTGATGAAGGTGTCCACGGTGGAGGAGAGGAGCCCCCTGTCTCCTTCAGTCTCTACGGGTGCCAGGAACACCTCTGTCGTGCTCCCCTTCCCCACTACAGTCCGCACGCCTTCTGAAGCTGGTCAGCCAGTCAGCGTCAGTTATAGGTGGTGGTAGTGGTAGATGGTGGTAGTGAGAGGGATGGTGGTAGATGGTGGTAGTGAGAGAGATGGTGGTAGATGGTGGTAGTGAGAGGGATGGTGGTAGATGGTGGTAGATGGTGGTAGTGAGAGAGATGGTGGTAGATGGTGGTAGTCAGAGGGATGGTGGTAGATGGTGGTAGTGAGAGGGATGGTGGTAGATGGTGAGTGGGATGGTGGTAGGTGGTAGATGGTAGATGGTGGTAGATGGTAGTGAGAGAGAGATGTAGTGGTAGATGGTGGTAGTGAGAGGGATGGTGGTAGATGGTGGATGGGGTGAGTGAGAGGGATGGTGGTAGATGGTGGTAGGGGTGGTAGATTGGTAGTAGAGGGATGGTGGTGGTGGTAGTGAGAGATGGTGGTAGATGTTGGTAGTGAGAGAGATGGTGGTAGATGGTGAGTGAGAGGATGGTGGTAGTGGTAGTAAGAGGGATGGGAAGATGGTGTGAGAGGATGGTAGAGGGATGGGATGGTAGGTGAGGATGGTAGGGTAAGAGATGGTGGTAGATGGTGGTAGTGAGAGGGATGGTGGAGGTGGAGTGAGAGTGGTGGGTGAGAGGGATGGTGGTAGAGTGGGGAGGGATGATGGTAGATGGTGGTAGTAAGAGAGATGGTGGTAGATGGTGGTAGTGAGAGGGATGGTGGTAGGTGGTGGTAGTGAGAGGGATGGTGGTAGATGGTGATAGTGAGAGGGATGGTGGTAGATGGTGGTAGTGAGAGGGATGGTGGTAGTGAGAGAGATGGCACTAGTGAAGGAGTGGTAGCAGAATAAGTGGTGTATGGTGGTAGATGGGTGATGGATGGTGGTAGATGGGTGATGGATGGTGGTAGATGGATGGTGTATGGTGGTAGATGGGTGATGGATGGTGGTAGATGGGTGATGGATGGTGGTTGATGGGTGGTGTATGGTGGCAGATGGGTGATGGATGGTGACAGATGGGTGATGGATTAATAGATAAAGATAGATAAATAGATGAATGAACGAATGAATGAAAAAATTAATGAATGAACTGAAATTGAATAGAGAGAAGTGACTCAAGTACACAGGTGACGAGAGAGAGAGAGAGAGAGAGAGAGAGAGGAGAGAGAGAGAGAGAGAGAGAGAGAGAGAGAGGAGAGAGAGAGAGAGAGAGAGAGAGAGAGAGAGAGAGAGAGAGAGAGTAAACAACAACAATGACGTCACAGATATAAACAGAGTGGCCCAATCATCTCAAAGAGGTGCAGTGTGTGGTGAGGATAATGAAGGTTAATAATAATGATAGTGAAGTGAAGTGATAATAATAATAAATAATATGTGTAAATGAGGAGAAAAATGACTCGTGTGTGTGTGTGTGTGTGTGTGTGTGTGTGTGTGTGTGTGTGTGTGTGTGAAGCTGCCATGTCAAACCTACCAATTTAGAACCCTCGGAATGTTTAGTTAATAAATAAATTACCGAACTTAACCTAACCTAACCTAGCCTAACCCAACTTAACCTAACCTAACCTTCGGGACATTAATCAGGAAGTTTTCTAACCTAACCTAACTTACCAAGTCAAACACAGGTCAGAATTGGCAGCTTAATGACACACACACACACACACACACACACACAGGCAGTAACAGGTCAATGAAGGTAACTAAGTCATCAAGGTCATCATAGGTCAATCAAGTAGAGGTCAATTTGTCACATGGGAGACTATCATCACTCACAAATTTGTCTTTTTTGTTAATATAAGCAGTCCAATAATTCGTCATAATTCACAGTAAACAATAAATAATCTTGGGAATTATAATCAATGAAAACAAAAGAGTGCAATAAAAGAATTCACAAGAGGATATATTGAAAATGGTTCAATATTTAAAAAAAATAAATAAAATAAAAAATCTTTGGAAAATATATTGACAGGTATTGTAAGATCGGACAGACAGACAGACAGACAGACACATATATATATATCAATGACAGAATACAGACAGCAAGATCGACACGCGTGAGATAAATTATTAAAAACACATTAAAAAGAGGTAAAGGAATGGATAAATGGGAATGATAAATAAAGAGGAAGAGACAGTAGAGGATGATGTGGGAAGGAAGTAAGGGGGGGGAGAGGAGGAGAAGGGAATAGAGGAAATGGGAGGAAGAGCAGGAGAAGGAGGGGGAATAAAGAAGGATGGGGAAGAGGAAAGGGGTGATAGAGGCAGTGGGAAAAGGAGGAGGAGGAACAGGAAGAAGGGGAATAGAGGAAGTGGGGGGAAAATGGAAGAAGAGGAGGAAGAAAGAGGGGTAAGGTTGCTAGGAGTAGGAAGACTTACCATGGGTCTGTCGTCGACGCCTTCTACGTATCTCCAGGTCTTGGGTCATCTCTGAGGGGCAGATGTAGGTGTTCTTATCGATGCTCACTGTACAGCAGGGGGAGAGGACGGAACACGGGGTTAGTACATCAGTGATCCCTAATGTAAACAACTGTATGAAGGAAACATATGACGAACGCTTTGGGCAACAGAAGAAGAACAAGAGACAGACAGACAGACAGACAGACAGATAGACGGACAGACAGACAGAGATTAGCGTTCACTTACGTTCGTCGGATCCCTCCAGACAGTCGAGGTTGCCGTCGCCCACCAGAGAAGCGTCGACACAACGAGGGAAGCCACACAGGCACTCATGCTGCCAGTCGTCACACGCTATGAAGGAAAACGCGGGTTAGGAGACAGTGCCAAATGAGGGGGAGGTGAGAGACAGTGCCAAAGGAGGGTAGGGGGAACAGGGGTTAGAAGACAGTGCCAAAGAAGGGGTGTGGGAGTGGTGAGGGGGAACAGCGAATAGCGAATCACAGAACATCACGAATAGCGAATCACTGAACATCACGAATAGCGAATCACAGAACATCACGAATAGCGAATCACTGAATATGTATCAGACTTAAGTGGAATAGAGAGTTACAACAAAAGACTTAAGTGGTTTGCCATCAGGTGCGTCCTCAGTGTCCAGTGCTGAAGGCTGTGTTGACTTTCTCACTCATCCTGCCCGTGATATCGAGACCAGTTTATACAGGGTCTCACAACAACACTGATGATGTCAACACAATCTTGCCATCACACTCATCAAGGGACTCTGCCACACCTCTAGGCTACAGTCACTATTACAGTAGGTGATACACAAACTACTGTTCGCTAAATATTGACACACACACACACACACACACACACACACACACACACACACACACACACACACATAAATATGGTTCATTTATTAGGCTACACAACAGGGACGACGCTGCCCACCTAAATGCCCCAAACACGCAATTCAACTGGTTATTCTGTGTAAGGGTTCAGTGATTCACTATCTGCCGGTAACTCATCTGCATCAACGACGCCACAAATGGATTGGAATCAACACTCACTTTCGTCAGACTCGTCGAAGCAGTCAGGTACTCCATCCTGCAGCAGCTCTGGCGACACACACGCTGACCGGTCCTCACACACGTACCAGCCTTCGGGGCAATCTGCGGGAGAGCGAATGGCGTGTTAGATCTAGGGAAATGTAAAAATGAGTAGGGTGAATTTGACACCAGTTGACTAGAGCGTTTGAAAAAAGGTGGAGGTTTAAGACACGTAAGGCTAAGATGAAGTTAGAGTGAAAATAATAACTGAGACAAACCCAAAAAAACAAGAAATTAATTAAATAAGCTCATGGAGGAGTGAGGGAGGAGGGCAGGGGGACAGGGGGAGGGACGTTCACCCCCTGCCCTCCTGAACCCCCCCCCCCCTGAGCCGGGTGACTCGGGACAACTTATAGGTCAGGGATCAGGGTCATGGTCACTCAGCCTTCATAACATTCACGAGAACAAAGAAACACAAGAACAACAACAATTTAACAGATATTTCTCCCAACACCTGACTGACACACACACACACACACACCACACACACACACACACACACACACACACACACACACACACACGTAGGATTATATTAAGATAAATGCAGGTACTAAAATTATCATTGTAATTATCATAAACAGGCCAATAAAATATCTTCTTAAAGTATTACACAAAATAATTACAATTACACCAAAAATGTAAAAAAAAAAATATAATGTAATTCTTTAACCTATTTGTAATTAACCAAGTTAGAAGACAATATATATTAAAACAATGTTACAATGTGTCATTGGTTGTTCTCCATATTTCATTGAGAAGGATGATAGAAGGCGCGGAGGAGGAGAAGTATATATGGGAAGGAAGATAGTAGAAGGAGGGGAGGAGGAGAAGGAGGGGAAGGAAGATAGTAGAAGGAGAGAAGGAGGAGGAGGAAGGAAGATAGTAGAAGGGGGAGGAGGGAAGATAGGAGAGGAGGTAGGAGGAGGGGATGAGGAAGATGGTAGAAGGAGGAGGAGTAGGGAAGGAAGTGAAGAGAATAGAAGGGAGGAGGAGAGTTGGAGAGAAGGAAAGATAGTAAGATGATAGGGAGGAGGGGAAGGAAAGATAGTAGAAGGAGGAGGAGGAGGGGAAGGAGGGGAAGGAAGAGGTAGAAGATGGAGAGGGATGAATGGAGGAGGAGGAGGAAGGAGAAGATGAGTGAGGAAAGGAGGAGGAAGGAGGATAGGAGGAGTAAAAGGAGGGAAGGAAGATATATAGGGAGGAAAGAGAGAGGGGAAAGATAGTAGAAGGAGGAGGAGGAGGAAGGAGGGAAGGAAGATAGTAGAAGGAGGAGAGGAGGGGAAGGAGGAGGAGGGGAAGGAAGATATGAGAGGAGTGGAGGAGGATAGGAAGGAGGTGATGAAGGGGTTGGAAGATAGTATAGATATATAGAGGAGGAGAGGGGAGAGGAGGAAGGAAGATATAGAGGAAGAGGGAGGAGGAGGAGAAGGAGGGGAAGGAAGATAGTAGAATATATGAGGAGGGGAAGGATATAGTAGAATAAGTTGGAGGAATGAGGAAGGAGGGGAAAAGAAGATGAAGGAGGAGGAGGAGGGAAGGAGGGGTGGAGATGATATGGAGTATGAGGAGGGGAAGTAGGAGGAGGGGGGAGATGAATATAGTAGATATGAGGAGGTATGAGGGAATGAGGTAATGAAGATGTAATATATATATGATGAGTGGAGGGAAGGATGGAGGAAGGAAGCATAGTAGAAGAATATATATGTGAAGGAAGATAGTAGTTTGAGGAGGAAGTAGAAGATGGTGAAGGAGGAGGAGGAGGAGGAGGGAAGGAAGATAGTAGGAGGATGGAGGAGAAGGAGATGATAGGAAGATAGAAGGAGGAGGAGGAGGGGAAGGAAATATGAGTAGAAGGAGGAGGAAGATAGGAGAAGGAGGATGTAGGGGGAGAGGAGGAGGAGGGGAAGGAAGATAGTAGAAGGAGGAGGAGGAGGAGGGGAAGGAAGATGGGTAAAGGAGGGGAGGAGGAGGAGGGGAGGGAAGATAGTAGAAGGAGGAGGAGAAGGAGGAGGGAGGGAAGGAAGATAGTGGAGGAAGGAGGAGGAGGAGGGGAAGGAAGATAGTAGAAGGAGGAGGAGAAGGAGGAGGAGGGAGGGAAGATAGTAGAAGAGGAGGAGGATGGGAAGGAGGAGGAGGAGGAAGATAGTAGAAAGGAGGAGGACAAGGGGTAGTAGGAGAAGAAGGATGAGAGGAATGGGAAAAAGGAGAGCAGACAGAGACAGAAAGGGAAACAGGAGAGAGAGAGAGAGAGAGAGAGAGAGAGAGAGAGAGAGAGAGAGAGAGAGAGAGACACCACTATCATCATCATCATCATCATCATCAACATCATTATTCAGTAAAGTCTTCATCATCACTGCTTTTTAGTCTTAGTCTTTTGGGTACGAATCTCCAGGCTTTTAAATTTATCTCATAAACAAGATTCAGAGTACACACACACATACACACACACACACACACACACACATACACACACACACACATACACACACACACACACACACACATACATACACACACACACCACACACATACACACACACACACACACACAAACCAAAATTCCATCCCTAATTAAAACAACACTAATAAACCCGTTTCTTTTTAACTTCTTCAATAAACTACTAACGATTTCTAAAAAAGATCCCCCCACCCCTTCCCACCACACACACGTTCGGTTTTCTCCTCCTGCTTGAGAGAAATACAAAAAAAATAGCAACACCCCTCACTCTCTACAGCAGGTGGGGAAAACAAGATCACCAGACAGTTTACACGAGTTAACCCTCCAACCACATTTTCATTACTGACCCGTTTTCTATGATCCTGGAAGCCCTGAGTTGGTAAAGAGATACTTATTTAACTACGCATTACACCTTGATTATATATTTTACGAGATGTTTTTTTTTTTTAGATAAAGGCATTATTAAAACTACTCTGTATATACTATTAAAATTAGTACAATAGGTTTGTTAATATGAAGAAAAAAATAATAGTATCTGATGCGATAAGAATTAGGGGGAAACTTTAGTAATTTGGATTAGATTTACGACAATGTGTCATGTGTGTGTCTGTGTGTGTGTGAGAGTAAGATGACGTGATAAGCCAGAGGTGAAGTGGCTTTGTGTGTGTGTGTGTGTGTGTGTGTGTGTGTGTGTGTGTGTGTGTGTGTGTGTGCATCCACCCTTATTGTGTTGTAATTCTTTACATATTAGTGTGATCAAGACAGACGCTTAACACTTCCCTGTAATTACTGTCGAGAGGCTGATTATAGTTGAGTGGTTTAGTGAATAAGAGTGTTAGGTTGGGTAAGTGCTTTCTGTCTCTCCAAATGGCAAGGAGAGGAGGAATAAAACAAGAAGAACAAGAAGAGGTAGATGAAGAAGAACAAAACAGACATTAAACCATGAACTTTAACGTCGTTTATTTCAAACAAAAAGTAAAGAACACAGGAGAACAATTCCCTCACAAACCAGTCGAGAATTTTTGTCAACATAGTCAAGATATTATTTTTTTTCTAGATTCTTATTTAAATGACGTCCCCACCCCCCTTCCTCCCCACCCCCCACACCCTACCTCCTCCCCACCCCCCTCCCCACCTCCCCACCTACCTCCTCACCCTCAACCCACCCTCACCTTACCTCACCTCCTCCCTCACACCTCACCCACCTCCCTTCCCCACCCCTCACCCCTCACCCCTCACCCCCCTCTCCCTCACCTACCTCCTTCCCTCACCTCACCCTCTCAGACCCCTCACCTACCTCCTCTCACCCCCCTCAGACCCACCTACCTCACCCCTCACCCTGGCTCAAGAATGTATCTATACCCTGGCCAGTGTTGATCAAATCTGGTCTTGAATCAGCTCACACTGATGCCGTTCCAACTCACCAAAAACTTATCCTCGACAATTTTCTGGACTTGTGACTTCTTCAACTTTAAGCTGTGATCATTAATAGGAGCAACATATCCACCTAATAGGAACAACATATCCACCTAATAGGGAGCAACATATCCACCTAATAGGGAGCAACATAACCACCTAATAGGGAACAACATATCCACCTAATAGGGAACAACATATCCACCTAATAGGGAACAACATATCCACCTAATAGGGAGCAACATATCCACCTAATAGGGAACAACATATCCACCTAATAGGGAGCAACATATCCACCTAATAGGGAGCAACATAACCACCTAATAGGGAACAACATATCCACCTAATAGGGAACAACATATCCACCTAATAGTGAACAACATATCCACCTAATAGGGAGCAACATATCCACCTAATAGTGAACAACATATCCATCTAATAGGGAGCAACACATCCACCTAATAGGGAGCAACATATCCACCTAATAGGGAACAACATATCCACCTAATAGGGAACAACATATCCACCTAATAGGGAACAACATATCCACCTAATAGGGAACAACATATCCAATCTAATAGGGAAACAACATATCCAATTAATAGGGAACAAATAGATTCACTCAATAGTAATACAGTCCAAATCTAATAGGGAACAAATATATCCACCTTAATAGGAAATAAATATATCCACCTAATAGGGAGCAAGACATTCACCTAATAGAAACAAATATATCCACCTAATAGGGAATAAATATATCCACCTAATAGGAACAACATATTCACCATTAGGAGCAACATATCCACCTAATAGGGAACAACATATCCACCTAATAGGAACAAACATATCCACCAATAGGAACAGACCAATTCCAATAGGGAACAAACATCCACCTAATAGGGAACAAATATATCCACTCATTAGGAACAACATATCCACTCATTAGGGAGCAACATATCCACTCATTAGGAAGCAACATATCCACCTTAATAGGGAAACAAATATATCCACCTAATAGGGAACAACATATCCACCTAATAGTGAACAACAAACATATCCACCTAATAGTGAACAAACATATCCACCTAATAGTGAACAACATATCCACCTAATAGGGAACAACATATCCACCTAATAGGGAGCAACATATCCACCTAATAGTGAACAACATATCCACCTAATAGGGAGCAACATATCCACCTAATAGTGAACAACATATCCACCTAATAGGGAACAACATATCCACCTAATAGTGAACAACATACCCACCTAATAGGGAGCAACATATCCACCTAATAGGGAACAACATATCCACCTAATAGTGAACAACATATCCACCTAATAGTGAACAACATATCCACCTAATAGTGAACAACATACCCACCTAATAGGGAGCAACATATCCACCTAATAGTGAACAACATATCCACCTAATAGTGAACAACATATCCACCTAATAGTGAACAACATATCCACCTAATAGTGAACAACATATCCACCTAATAGGGAGCAACATATCCACCTAATAGTGAACAACATATCCACCTAATAGTGAACAACATATCCACCTAATAGTGAACAACATATCCACCTAATAGTGAACAACATATCCACCTAATAGTGAACAACATACCCACCTAATAGGGAGCAACATATCCACTAGCTCCAGGTATGAACAGTGAGTAATCTCCCCCTGAGGTGTTTATAAAGGCCAATTAGGTCACCTGTTTTACCTGTCCATAGTATAAGGTGACTACAGGTGTTCATTATGGATTTATTGTTTGTTTTCTTGTTTAGTTGTTCGTCTTTTGTTTCTATTGTGTTTGTTTTTGTGTCGTTTTCTTTTATTTTTCCCTCTTCCTCCTACATCATGCTCTCTCTCTCTCTCCTCCTCCTCGCCCGCCACACTGCTAAGGAACATCCCACTACCACAGTTTCAATGGGTAACTTTCTCTCTATAATGACCAGGAGGCAGGCTGGCTCTCCACAAGGTCGACACTCACTAGTTATTTCTAAGCTTTCATCGCCTTTATGGTATTGCCAGAGGAATTTAGGCCACCACGCATCCTCTCCGGGATGTGATAGGCCGCGGGCGATGGGCGAGTGTGTACGTGTGTGTGTGTGTGTCATTAGACGTGTACGCATGCTGTCCATACACACACATCCAATCAGACACACCCTTACATACATGCACCCATACTGACCCACAGCCAATCAGATAACACCCATACTGACCCACAGCCAATCAGACAGAATTTCTCAACAGCCTGGACCAGTTAAACAGCCTCTAACTACAACAACTGTCCATAGCCAGTGAAAGTA
>NW_024742238.1:5912629-5927629 GCF_018991925.1 Homarus americanus | reverse complement strand
GTGTGTGTGTGTGTGTGTGTGTGTGTGTGTGTGTGTGTGTCAGGATAAGACAGCCCTCAGTCAAAAACTTTCTCGAAATCATTTTTTTTTATAAATTTTACTAGCGTCTCTCTCTCTCTCTCTCTCTCTCTCTCTCTCTCTCTCTCTCTCTCTCTCTCTCTCTCTCTCTCCAATGAATATGGAAGTGAGACAGACACCGATGAAGTGTGTGTGTGTAGAAACTCCTTGATAAAAATGCAATCATAGTAATCAGAGTGAAAGTTGGAGGAGGAAGAGGAGGAGTAAATAAGGGAGAGGGAAGGTGAAAGGAAGAAGGTGGAAAGACAAGAATGAATGGAGGACGTGAGAAAGGAGAGAGGAAGGGAGGGAGGAAAGGAAAAGTTAAGAATGGAGGAAGTGGGAGATGGAGGGAGGAAGGAAAAGAGGTAGGGTGAAATACGTAGGAATTAAGGAAGAGAAGGGAAGAAGAAAACGGGGAGTAAACAGGTGTGAGGATAAAGGAATAATAGACGGGTGTAAAGAAGAAAAAAAAACAGCAACACCAAAAAGAACAACAAGAACAAGAACAAGAAGAACAAGAGGAAGAAGAAGGAGGAAGAGGATAAAGCAGGAGGCGTAAGAAGAAAAACAAGGGGTAGACACAAACAGACGCGGCACCCAAAGACGTAGGTAACCTTAGGGCAAACTTTCTCCCCGGCCGGTCCAACAGCCTCACCATTTTTACGTCTTCGCCAGGCAGATGGACGCCAGACGACCGATTAGGGGAGGGTTGGAGGATGATTCAGGGGAGGAGAGGAAGGGGAAAGAGGGATAGAGGGAGGGGAAGGGGGGATAGAGGGAGGGGAAGGAGGAATAAAGGGAGGGGAAGGAAGAATAGAGGGTGGGAAGGAGGGATAAAGGGAGGGGAAGGAGGAATAGAGGGAGGGGAAGAAGGAATTGAGAGAGAGAAGTAGGGATAGAGGGAAGGGAAGGAGGGATAGAGGGAGGGGAAGCTTCATGAATACTATCCTTTTACAGAGAGAGAGGGGGGGCCTATCACTGTCTTCCGCCTTCCTCCTATTGACCAGAGAGCAAAAAAATGAAAGGCCTATTTTTTCTATAGAGCAGTGAAGGTTGAGGTAAGAGAGAGAGAGAGAGAGAGAGAGAGAGAGAGAGAGAGAGAGAGAGAGAGAGAGAGAGAGAGAGAGAAAATACTTGCTGAAATAACTGAATCACGCCATTCCTACACGCTCAAGTATACACACACACACACACACAGTGATCCTCGAGGCTGTCACAGTGAAATCATCTTTTAAGCGAAATTTAGGGTAACTGACCCAGCCCATCCACCGTTTTCTGTGAGTTATGTTTCGTTTTCTGGGAGTCTAATTTCCTCTTTCTTACTTTCACAGATACCTGGAGAAAGTAACAAAAAATATCAAGCTATTCATAATACTTTTTATGAAGATTTTTACCACAATATATTGTTTCCAAAGTTTGCAAATGACAATATCAAATGCGGAAAAAATAAGACTCTCATTTGTTTTAGATCATTGGTGAAAGTATATGAAAGTAATAATTTCATCATTGCCTCTTATTTTGATGTATGACTTATAAGAAAATTTATTCCCTCACAAACTTTGAAAATAATACGATAAAACTGAAGAAAAAAATTACTTGGTATTTTTATTGCTTGTGTTCAGTTGACTGGAGACGACAATACAATGTTCTAATTCATTCTTTCTATCTTGGTAATATATTCTATTTCTTTTAAATAATCAAAAATACTTCCTAATTCAACATTTGTCTCCATTTAACTGACAATAAATATATAAATACCAGAAACTACCAAATACCGATTCGAATTTGTTATATTTACAAGTCACAGTTCGAGTATAAACGTCAATAGACGCCACAAACAAAAACAAACACGACTGGAAAAAAAAGCGAATCTGTTTTACATGTCTCAATAAGAATGTAAAAGCCAACAGATTCCACAAACAACAAACGCGACTGGAAACTAAAAACTAAACAAAAGCGAATCTGATTTACATGTCACAGCAAGAATATAAACGGCAACAAACTCCACAAAACACAACAAACGCGAATGGAAATTAAAAACAAAACAAAAGCGAATCTGACATACTCGTTGGTGGACGCCGCTAGATGGAGACAGTAGAATCAGATCCCCTTTACCGCTATAAGGAGGTCAAATCCTGCCTCAATGCCATCCCTACCTTCAACCCTTATACCTGCTGCCTTACCACATCTTGTAAGGCTGAGTGGATGGATCAGGGGATGGATGTATGAATAAATGGATGGACCGAGGAGAAAGTTGATGGATGAGTTGATGAGTGGGTGAGTCTATAGATGGATGTATGAATAGATTAATAGATGGAAGTATTAGTAGATAGATAGATAGATAAATAGATAGATATAATAAGCAACAGAATGGATGAATGGATGACAAAATAATGTAGCAGACTGTTTAGGGTAACTGGTTTAGGTGAGTGGGTTGACTGGCTAGGAAGCTGATTGGCTGGTCAGGAGGCAATCTAGGCCAATAGGATCTCCGGTTTTCACTTTTACGAGAGGTGCTAGTCCGTCAGTTAGTTAGTTCTTCACAAATGATAGAGGGTAGTTGTTTTAAGGAGGCTCGAAAGGTTTCCACTGTCGGGTTAAGTTCTGTTCTGTAACTAATGGCCATTCCGTGTGTGTGTGTGAGAGAGAGAGAGAGAGAGAGAGAGAGAGAGAGAGAGAGAGAATCTAGGTGAAGCCGCCCTCTCTCTCTCTCTCAATTGGCATCAAGGTAGTCATTATTATCATTATTACTATTAGTAGTAGTAGTAGTAGTAGTAGTAGTAGTTTAAATACATCAATCTTACCATTATTCTCCAAATTTCCTTAGGTAAAATTTTCCCCTAAGTAAAAATAAAGAAATGTTCTAAAATGATGCCAAAATTACACTGAGACTCTACCCTAAGTGATTATCTCAATGAATGGAAGAAAACGTAGGAATCTCTGACAAACCGGAACTATGGTTAATAATCTCTCGGGGAAAGGGTCGTTAAGGGTTATTATAGCATTGCTGGAGGACATGTCGTTAAGCCTTATCCACTATGAGGGTTTCTGGGTCTTGGCTCGGGGCAAGAAAACGCTTTCCACATCCTCAGGGGTAGCTTAAAGAGAGTGATGAAGGAGGTGTTTCTAACTGACTGGACTTGACTGCTTGTTTCTCTCTGACTGGAACTGTTTCTACTTGTTTGGTTCTGACTGTTTTATCTGTGTCTGGACGTGACTGTTTACAATACACATAGAAAATGGCATCAATATTACATAGAAAATGGGTCAAAATTATAGAAAATGGTAAAAGTATTATAAAAACGGACATGACATTTTAACCACGTACGACTTTTTGGACATACACACAGACATAATATAAAAAAACCCGACAAATTTAATTATTTTGTGTTATTGAATCGCGTAATAACATCATTAACGACAAAAGCGACATAATGGAAATATCTCACCAGACCATTGCAGCTCAAGACGATAAAACAATGAAGATTTCTTACCATTGTCACTCCACACACACCCAAAAAAATCCATTTACACCCACAAGCTAACGAACGTCCTTGTCTCACTAAATAAAACTTGCGACAAAAATCATAATTCTAACTAAACACGTGACTTAATTCCTAGACTCATAAAAAGAAATATTCAGTTCAAAACAATGCAGTGTGACATATTTACCGGGTTGGGGGTGTGTTGGAGGCACTCGTTGGTGATAATGAAGCGGGATATATTTACCAGGCTGGAAAGTTCATTGTTTACCTTCTGTCTATAATAGCGTGAAACATGACGACTTTCAGTATGGCGTTGGTGATTACCCGGTCAAATTAAATCATCCAGAAGTTAATTTACTCAGGTATCCTTAATAAACACAATGATTAGTAATTATATAGTGTTTTATAAAATCAAATCTAGCCATTGACAATTAAATAAACATCAAATTCACAAGACCTGATGATGGTTCTGTTGGAGTCAAAAGCCGACAATCCTTCAGAATATCGATACAAGTGTATGGGTTTTTCTTCAGCCTAGTGGTCAGTCGCTGTTGCTTAATGTTCGCTACTTGTACGGCCACACCCTCCTTAGCTATATGTGTGTGTGTGTGTGTGTGTGTGTGTGTGTGTGTGTGTGTGTAGCTTCTGAAATCATCAAAACTATAGAAAGAGAGAGACTGAGAGAGAGGGATCTAGAGGGAAGAGAGAGGGAAAGGAGGAAAGACAGAGAGAGAGAGAGAGAGAGAGAGAGAGAGAGAGAGAGAAGAAAAACAAATAGAGATGGAGAGAGATAGATAGATAAAGAGAACTATAGAGAGAGAGAGAGATAAAGACAGACAGACACACATACACTTTTTCCTTTCACTCCCTCGGGCGCTAATTAAGTCATTTAAAGTAAGTATCACAGTACAAGCGGCGACTCGTGCAAGACGCGGTGTGTCCAGTGCCGCGCGAGGCTGTGTTGCAACCTAGGCCTAGCAATTGCAACCAACCTTTGACACTGTTGACGAGTTCCCACGCCTCTTACAACCTTCCCCTGTGTACTAACTCCTCCGTAACCTTCCACCCACCACCTCCTACTTCCCCACCACACCATCACCACCACCACCATCCCCCCACCACACCTCCCCAACACCATAAACCTCAAAGCCACTGATGGTGACACACTATACAGGGAAGTAGAGTACAGTGACAGGCTCTGAGGGAGAAAGTCACCACCAATATGATGTTTCTCCATCGTCTTTACCTTTCGTCAGCGTCTGTGGTGGTCAGGGTGGTGTAATGGACAACGTGAGGATGGTTGACTCACACACACACACGCACACACACGCACACACGCACACACACACACACACACACACACACACACGCGCACACACACATATATATTCTGTTAAGGTGAATACTGTTTGTGTTTTTCTTTAATAATTTTTGATAACTTAAGGATTTTTTTAAATCTTTTCTTGGGGGACAATTTTTATTTATTAATTTAATATTTATTTTATTTTATTTTTTTATTTATATTTTTTAAGATGAAGATTATTATTTAGTTTTCTTTCACTGTAATTTTTAGCAAAGATAGACGGTACAGTGACAGAACACAAGCGGTGCAGTGACGGTACAGTGACAGAACACAAGCGGTGCAGTGACGGTACAGTGACAGAACACAAGAGGTACAGTGACGGTACAGTGACAGCACACAAGCGGTACAGTGAGAACATAATTGAAAGTACAGGTACGGCACAGCGATACAGAGTTGTCACCTCAACCACCAATACACTTTCCCCTCACCACACACAAACGTGATGTACGCCACTGGTTGGCTTTCTGCACACACACACACACACGAGTGAAAAGCACACACACACACACACACACACACACGTTCATGACAAGAGAGAAAAAATTAAGTGATAACTGTGTATTAATGAGTAATAATCAACAAAGATAATCAATTTCCTAACTACTAGAGGTAATAAGGCAGAAAATCCCACTAAAATCACCTATATTAAGACCTTTACGAACACCAAAGTTCATAAAGTCGAAATTCTTAATCAGATGACGGAAATTGTGATCCTTAAAGGGGACTAGAAATGGGTTTGTTTACACTCTCAGGGTTGCCTAATGTCGCTAGCTGGCGTGACAGGTCGTGATTGATACTTACGACAGCGTTAAATTCTCCCAGGTAATTATTTCTTATTTTATTTCTTAACAGTAACTAAATAAATAATTGTGTTATGTCCAATTTAATTATCTTAATGTAAGGCAATTTTTTTTTTGTTTCTCTCTCTAATTCTCTCAATTTCTTGTGATATTTGAGAGAATTTATGAGTTATTCTTGTAAGTTGTTGTTGACACTAAAATCGATTCCTGACTCCTGACTTTACACAGTGATCTTAGGCCACTGTTGGGTAATGGTGCTCTCTCATTATACAGGAGTTTGGACCTAGATACAGCTATACACTATACCTTAGCACACGGTGTACCTGGTGGTGGTCTGGACACCTAATTAGCATATGACCTCACCTGTAAAAAGAAGAAAAGAGTTATTAGCCATTATTATAAGGTGTAAGGAAGAAGTTTTAATAGGTGTTTGTTTCTAATGATTTCTTAGGTTTGTACGTTTGTTTGGGTGTGTGTGTGTGTGTGTGTGTGTGTGTGTGTGTGTGTGTGTGTGTGTGTGTGTGTGTGTGTGTGTGTGTGTGTGTGTGTGTCAGCAGATTTTAAACATGTGTATAAATGTGTGCATATAGCTCCCTGCACACACACACACACACACACACACACACACACACCTACAAAACACTAATTACAGGTAGAGAAATGTCGACTCCTTATCATAAACACGTAATAAACCACAACGCTCAGATAAAGACAAACAAAAACAACCAATTAGCTAAACCATAAAAGGTCAAATGTCACAAAAGGTCACAGGGATAATGGGTCACGGGAGCAAAACATAAACCGGAAATATCTCTGGTTATTTCAGGACAGTGGTGCCAAATTTCCATCATATTGGGTACAGAAAATGGGGATATTTTTTTTTATAGATTTGGCAACAGTGTCCAGGAGTCAAGGAGGTAGGGACTTACAACCTCAGAGCAAGAAGGTCATTTAGCGTCTGGTTTATTAAAGAGAATAATAATAATAATTATAATAATAATAATAATAATAATAGAATGTAACAACAACAACAACAACCACAACAACTATCACTAAAACCAACTACATCTACCACCCCAGCAACAACAACTGGCGCTACTAACATCTCCAACTACAACAATTTAACCCACAATCATTCAAGGTAATCACTGATCTTACCTGTACACCCTTGCTAATTAGTGCCCTGACCTCGAAATGTTACCTGTATGTGGTGTGTCAACAGGTAACATGTCATTATCATTCATATATTCATGGTTTATCGAATAGGATGATAACAGACGATTAGTTTAGATCCTGGATGATAATTAGATGATTTGGATGATAACAGGAGATGAATTAAGACCTCTGGGTGATAACAGGTGGTGAATTAGACCTCTGGGTGATAACAGGTGGTGAATTAGACCTCTGGGTGATAACAGGTGGTGAATTAGACCTCTGGGTGATAACAGGTGGTGAATTAGACCTCTGGGTGATAACAGGTGATGAACTGAGACCTCTGGGTGATAACAGGTGGTGAACTGAGACCTCTGGGTGATAACAGGTGGTGAACTGAGACGTCTGGGTGATAACAGGTGGTGAACTGAGACCTCTGGGTGATAACAGGTGGTGAACTGAGACTCTGGGTGATAACAGGTGGTGAACTGAGACCTCTGGGTGATAACAGGTGGTGAACTGAGACCTCTGGGTGATAACAGGTGGTGAACTGAGACCTCTGGGTGATAACAGGTGGTGTACGAAGACCTTGGAAGATAACTAAATACCTGTGAAGATAACAAGGTGGCTACTCAAGAACCAGAACCAAGCCCAACTGACCCTGAGAACTGGTGGTGGAAGAGGCGAAGAGAAGGAGGAACAGGAGGAAGACAAGAACAAAAGAAGTAGAAGGGGGGAGGAGGAGGAAGAAGGGGAAGACAGGGACAAGGAGGAGGAAGAGGAGAAGGAGGAGGAGGAAGAAGGGGAAGACAGGGACAAGGAGGAGGAAGAGGAGAAGGAGGAGGAGGAAGAAGAAGACGCGAAGAAAAAGAAGAAGGAAGAGGAAGACAAAAGAAGGAGAAGGAAGAAGAGGAAGACAAGAACAAGAAGGAGGAAAAGGAGGAGAAGAAGAAGGAAGAGAATGGCACACACACACACACACACACACACACACACACACACACACACACTGTGGACTCAAAGGATCTCATAGCTATCAAAATCCGTAGAAGGAATTTACAGTTTTCCCATGAACCTTGAGAATCTTGCGTCCTTGGGCTAGGTGATAGGCCGTCCTTGGTATCGTAGACCGAGGAAACACACATGACTCTTGTACCCCTGGGACCACTGACTCAGGGAGATAAAACAACCCTTGACATCCTAGAGTTAAAATTCCTACGACATTCCACATCCTTAGGACATCAGGCCTCGATATCCTATGACCTCTGTGATAATGTCACCCTTCGGCTTGTGGGATCCTGTACAACTAGGACCTCAGGGGGATGAGATACTATGTAACCCAGAGATCCTATGGTTCCTGCACCTTTGAAGGATATCGACATAAGATATCCTTCAGCAATCTCCCTTCTTTATCACCTTT
Organism: Homarus americanus; assembly: GCF_018991925.1. Lineage (NCBI taxonomy): Eukaryota > Metazoa > Arthropoda > Malacostraca > Decapoda > Nephropidae > Homarus > Homarus americanus. Next base: position 5,919,349 of record NW_024742238.1, on the reverse strand, counting down.
GACTCAGCGGTTCACCAGGTGCCGCGGTGCCCTATGACGAGAAGACCTGGTCCGCCTACACTCCCTTCGTCGGGGCTTGGCAGGGCAGGGCAGGGCAGGGAGATGACGCCTTCATGACAAATACGGAAGAACTTTGCGCAACTTTGCGCACCCTTCTGACTATGTAAGGGAAGGGGGAGGGAGGGGAGACAGGGGAGGGAGGGGAGACAGGGGAGGGAGGGAGAGGGGGGGAGGGGGAGGGGAGAGGGGAGGGAGGGGGAGACAGGGGAGGGGGTGACAGAGAACGGATGTCAGGGGGAATTGAGCAGTGAGTCACAGCCACCTGCCTACTGACACAAGCTGACTAGTGTCACCAGCTGACCAGTGCCACCAGCTGACCGTGCCAGTGCTGACACCAGCTGACCAGCCACCAGACTGACCAGCTGACCAGCTGCCACCAGCTGACCAGCTGCCACCAGCTGACTAGTGCCACCAGCTGATAGTGCCACCAGCCAGACTAGTGCCACCAGCTGACTGACCAGTGCCACCAGACCAGTGACCAGTGACCAGTGCCACCAGCTGACCAGTGCCACCAGCTGACCACCAGTGCCACCAGCTGACTAGACTAGCCAGCTGACTACCAGTGTCCGACCAGTGCCACCAGCCACCGCCACCAGACTACCAGCTGAGTGCCACCAGCTGACCAGTGCCACCAGCTGACCAGTGCCACCAGCCGACCAGTGCCACCACTAGTGCCACCAGCTGACCTGCCACCAGCCGACCAGTGCCACCAAGCCTGACCAGCTGCCAGTGCCAGGACCACTGAGTGCCACCACCAGCTGACTAGTGCCACCAGCTGACCAGTGCCACCAGCTGACCAGTGCCACCAGCCGACCAGTGCCACCAGCCCACCACCAGTGCCACCAGCTGACCAGTGCCACCAGCTGACCACCAGCAGACCACCAGCGTGCCACCAGCTGACCAGTGCCACCAGCTGACCAGTGCCACCAGCTGACCAGTGCCACCAGCTGACTGATGCCACCAGCTGACCAGTGACCAGTGCCACCCAGCTGCCACCAGTGCCACCAGCTGACTAGTGCCACCAGGACTAGTGCCACCACAGTGCCACCAGCTGACCACCTGACCAGTGCCACCAGCTGCCACCAGCTGACCAGTGCCACCAGCTGACCCACCAGTGCCACCAGCTGACCAGTGCCCACCAGCTGACTGACCAGTGCCACCAGCTGACCAGTTGAAGTGCCACCAGCTGACTGCCACCAGCTGACTTGCGACCAGCTGCCACCAGCTGACTAGTGCCACCAGCTGACCAGTGCCACCAGTGACCAGTGACCAGTTGCACCAGCTGACTAGTATGAGCCAGTGCCAGAGTGAATGTCAGCGTAGTTTAAGTGACATTTGACTTATGATTTGTTGGTCTTAGTAGTTACCAGAGCAGAGAGAGAGAGAGAGTGCACCTCAGTATCTGGTGAGTGGGCCGCCTCTCTGACCTATAAGACGCGTGTCCAGTTATTCCTGTGTCCTTGAGACCATGTCCAATGCCTGTGTGTGTGTGTGTGTGTGTGTGTGGGGAGGGGGAGGAGGGGGATAAACTTCCGGATACCTGTAGCGAGAATCAACATAAAATGGTATTTCCTCAAGTGTTCGTGTGTGTGTATTTCTGTGTGTCTGTGTGTGTGTCTGTGTGTGTGTGTGTGTATGTGAGTGCGTATGTATTGTTTTGTCGTTTAGCTGTTGAATGATTAGACATACAAGAATGCTGTCCCAATGCTGCTTAAAACAACAACAAAAAAATCAATACCACTTTTTTAAATAACCCAGAGACTTAGGAATGTCCCAACGTAACCAAGACACACACACACACAGACACACACATACACACATACACACACACACAGATACACACACACACACACACACACACACGACCTATACATACAACACAATAAACGACTGTACCAAAAGTAAATAGATCACGTTCTTGTGTTGACCTTTGACCTGACCTCCATCACGTAACATGACCCAAGTGTGTAAATCACAGGTCAAAAATATCATGACCTCAGATCAACGAGACCCACCATCCCCTTCCCCCACCCCCCGTCCTCCCCCCACCCCCCTCCCCTCCCCCCTCCCATTCGTGCGTTACCTTCCCTCTCTTGCATTGATAACGCCCCCCTCACTGCCGCATCTACACGGTGTTACCAAATTGACCTCACGAAAAGTCTTGATAAGTAGAGGTGTTGGAGGGGTGGAGGGGGGTGGAGGGGTTGAGGGGGGGTTGAGGGGGTTGTAGGCGTGGAGGGGGGTGGGGGAGGGGTGGGGGAGGGGGCCCACCTGATGATTGAATATCCTACAGCTATTTTAACGCTAACGCTAACCTAACCCTACATAACCCTAAATTAACCAAACCAAACCTAACCTAACCAAACCAAACCACGGTGCGCAATTGGAACTTTACCAAGACAAGTTCAGAAAAAAATATACAGTATACTTATAAATTAATATTAAGACATAATAAAAGTCGTGCATTATGAGTCTAATATCTCTGAAGGTGTTACTATAAGCCTCAGGTGGTGTAAGTCTTGTACCACGGTGAAAGTAACGTTATAGATAGAGAGATATTATAACGTCACGGTGTAATTAATAATAAAAGGATGGTGGTTAATGTCACCGTGGATTATAGACAAAAACACATATACACACCACTGTCACCACTAACACCACTGTCACCACTACTACGACTATCACCACTGTCACCACTACCACCACCACCACCACTGTCACCACTACTACGACTATCACCACTGTAACCACTAACACCACTGTCACCACTATCACCACTGTCACCTCTACCACCACCACCACCACAATAATACGTGTTTAATACCCATTTTTCCTCTCCGTGGTGAAAATGGAAGTGACTTTCATTATGTGTTTTTTTTTAATATATCTGTCGTATATATAAAAGTGGTGATAGTTAACTTAAATGGTTGTTAGGGTCGTGTGTATGAGCGTACGGTATAGAGCAGGCAAGCGAACCTCCGTCTGGCGCTGTAAGTTAAGTGTGTCATGGTGGCGGGGGTTTGTAGGGGCGTGTTGGTCTGTCTGTCTCTGTCTGTCTCTGTCTGTCTGTCTACTTTTGTCTCTATGTACGTATGTATGTATGTCTCTCTCACACACACACATCCATTCCAACCCCTCAAGCGCACACACACTAAGAATACCCCTACCCCTTCAAGTGAGCGCTCAAGTGAATACCTCCCCTTAAGCTCTCCCTTTAAACAGTGGTGCTCAAGTTCCCGTTGTTCCTACCATTTTAAGTTGTCTCTCAGAATAGCGTGTTTAAGTGAGCGCTTGAGTGAGTTGTTCTTCTTAAGTGCTGTTCAAGAATTAGGCCAAAGGTTCAGGAAGGTGGTGATGTTTGGGCGGATGTGTACAACGACAGTAAACATATTGTGTATATCTGTCTATCTATCTGTCTGTCTCATCTATCTATCTATTTAAGCTTGTAATTTTTGTTTATCTACGATTTTTTGAGCATCTATTGTTGTTTACGTTTTTATATCGGTATTTAAGATGCGATTTCAGCTCACGAACGCTTTTAAGAATCCGGTCATCAAGTGTTGCCAGATATATAATGATCTATGTCACCTTTTCTGTCGCCATTATGACACAAAACATCACATATTTGGTCTCTTTTTTTTTTAAGGTGACATTCAGCGTTGTAAATTACCTAGGTCATACACCTCCGAAAATAATAATAATTAGGGAGACAAATAACCGGGTAGAGGCAGCACAATAAGGTGGTGTGCGCGCCATGAGGGTTTGGCAACAATGGAGTCAGCTGTTCAAGGGCGCTTACAGCATGAACGGGAAAGTGGCAACAGATTTCTAGAGGTATGCCACCCCTTCTTAAATACATCTAAAACACCTCAATATACATAATTTCCACAGTTTTATCATCAATTGGATAATAATAGTGAGGATAGAAGGTGTGAATGTGAGGTATATCTCCGTGAGGGAAGTGAGGTGGTAAGATCGTGATGAGGGAAGTGAAGCGTGATGAAGTGGACGATGAACGATGTTATCAAGTGACCACGATCCTAACATTACGAAAGGTGTCTTACCTGTTCCAAGCACACACACATTCTTTTAATTCATATCCATTAGCTTAAATAAACAAACATCCATTATATAAAAAAACAACCCCCCCAAAAAACACCACATTACACTAAAAATAATAAAACACATCAACTTATATTTTTTTTTAAGTAATGTTGGAATATTTTTTAAAGCACAATAGGTGATACATCTTGGCAAAATAAGGTCGATGTGGCGGACTGACTGACACACATACTTCACTCTGGTGTTTCAAAATCCTACGAATAATAGTTTGAGAGTCTGGCAGCTGTTTCCTCACGGGGTATAAGACTCCATTATGGCGACCTCTGATAGATAGATAGATAATCCCCACAGTTAAGCCGTTAAGCCATTTAAATTTACATATAATTATACGCCGCTAAAGAAGAGACACAGATAAAAGCGAATAAACAGAAGGAATAGAGGAAAAGGGGGAATAATTCGGGGGGTGGGGGGTAGTTAGTGACCAATTACAGCCACTAACAACATAATATATCACCTACTGAACGAGCCAACGGTGTAGTTACCATTTAACGATCCAACGAGGTAGTTTAGAGACACCAAAAAGTTAAGTCATCATCCGGATGTTTTTTGAACGAGGCAGTTAATGCGTAACGAGTCATCAAGGTAGTTAGTGACGCCAAGTAGTTAAACCACTAATGTAATGTCAATCCAAGATGGTAGTTATCATTTAACAAGCGAACGAGGTAGTTAGGGACCCGCATGTAGTTAAATCATCAACTAGGTATCTATGGAACAAGGTAATTATCCCCTTAACAACCCCTCGAGTCGTTAACACTATATTCACTTAAAATTTAACCTAAAACACAATAATAAAATTTAATTACCTTTAAAATTTTCCATAAATTAAACTTTAATTAAAAAAACCTGAAATTAACTCCAAAATAAATGTAACTCTGATAAAACTTGAAATAAAAACCAGAACTTAAGACTTGAGTCACACTTAAAACTTGAGTCACACTTAAAACTTGAGTCACACTTAAAACTTGAGTCACACTTAAAACTTGAGTCACACTTAAAACTTGAGTCACACTTAAAACTTGAGTCACACTTAAAACTTGAGTCACTTAACACAATACCTTAAACATCAGGTGAGTGAGAGGAAGAAGGTCACATCCGCCTTGGTAATAAAGGAAGTATATTGAGAGGAAGAGAATTTTACTTGTTTGTGTTGTTGTTTTTTGTTTACTTGTTGTTGCTTGTGTTTGTTTGTTTGTTTGTTTGTTTATGTCTGTTGTTATTAAAGTGGTGATGTTGTTTGTGTTGTTGTTATTGTTCTTGTTTTCGTTGTCCTAATCTTCCTCCTCTTGGCTCTTCCTCTTCAAACCCAGATCCTCCTCTTCCCCTCCTCCTCCTCCTACACCTCCTCCTCCTCTTCCCCTCCTCTCCTACACCTCCTCCTCCTCTTCCCCTCCTCCTCCTCCTACACCTCCTCCTCCTCCTACACCTCCTCCTCCTCTTCCCCTCCTCCTCCTCCTACACCTCCTCCTCCTCCCTACACCTCTTCTCCTCCTCTTGACCCTAGCCCTGACGTGTGGTGACCTTCACATGCCTACCTCACTACCTAGATGTGCCCCCCCCCTCTCTCTCTCATCCTCTTTCTCCCTCCCCGCCTTTCCTCCTTCCCTCCCCCTCCTCCTTTCTCCCTCCCCCCTCCTTCCCTCAGTCCCTCACCCCTCCTCCTCTTTCCCCTTCTCTCTACCTCCTCCCCCCTCCCCTCCTCCTCCCCCTCCTCTTCCCTCCCATCACTTATTTAATATCCGACAGATCGTTACCGTACAACCAGCCACTTCCCCTCACTGCTCGTTAATGCCCCTGACCCCTTGTGACCCCTTGTGACCTGTGCCAGGAAGGCAATCATCGTCAGGGAGGTCATCTGACGGTGAGAGAGAGAGAGAGAGAGAGAGAGAGAGAGAGAGAGAGAGAGAGAGCATAACTGCATACGATGTGCTAACAACAACAACAACATAATAATAATAATATTAATAATAATATTAATAATAATAATAATAATAATAATAATAATAATAATAATAATAATAATAATAATAATAAAATAACAACAAACAATATATATATATAAATAAATAAATTAATTAATAAATAAATAATTAAATAAAAACCATATGCAAATTAGCCCCAAATAACAGACATTAAACAGATAATTATCCCAATAGTGAGTAATAGGGACAGCTGAAGACCTCTCGTCCAGTGTTACCCTTTAAGTCAACTATGGCTAATGACCCGTGTGCCCTTTAACGAGGTCTTAAGGAACATGACGGGTCAGAGGTCAAGATAAGGGAGTGGTCCTGTCTGTGTGTATGTGTGTGTGGGGGGATAGGATGTATGTATGTATGTATGTACGTATGTATGTATGTATGTATGTATGTATGTATGTATGTATGTATGTATGTACGAATCTTCATCGCCCAACGAAGAATAAACCTACATACAACTACAAAATATTATCATGTAGTCTTAATAAAATGAAAAAATACATAATTTTCGTGTATTGAAATTACCCTTAATTTGGTATACGGATAGTAACTGTATCTGAATAGT
>NW_024742238.1:5875129-5907629 GCF_018991925.1 Homarus americanus | reverse complement strand
AGGTTCCTGTCTATCGTCATGTTGTGGTCGGTGTTGGTTAGGGGGATGGATAGATAGATAGATAGATAGATAGATAGATAGATAGATAGATAGATAGATAGATAGATAGATAGATAGACAGATAGACAGATAGATAGATAGATAGATAGATAGATAGATAGATAGATAGATAGATAGATAAAGTGATAGACAAAATAATAAGACAGACGTAAAGGGATATAGAAAAGTAGACAGAGAGAGACAGATAAGACATAGAGATAGAAAGAGAGAGACAGAGAAATAGACAGACAGAGAGAGAGAGAGAGAGAGAGAGAGAGAGAGATAAACCTTTGTATTCACCACGCTCATTAGCTCAACCATTCGTGACGATTCCAACAAGATTTCGATTCTTTTTCTTCTTTTTTTTCTGTGCAAAGACTCGATTGTTGGGGCAAGACAGTGCCTCCCCCACCTTCTCTCACTGATGAAGAGGGATGGGAGATGTTCTGATACTCCCTGCTACTCCCTGCTACTCTCTGATACTCCCTGCTACTCCCTGCTACTCCCTGATACTCCTTGGCACTCCCGGTATGTGTGTATGTATGTATGTACAGGGTATGTCTGATATGAGAAGTGGCGGAAGTAGAGAAATCGTAAGAAAAAGGAAATATGGCGAAAAAATACGTGATGAGGATATACCATGGAGGATGTTCCCTTAGGCCCGCGACCCCTCGACCCGGGAGACCTCTGGTGGTGGGCGTGGGAACCCTGCGGTGTTTTGCAACGCTTCTGTGCCGTTATCTTCCTCGCTGCGGTACGGCCCCGTTTCCCTTTGTTTTTGCATTTTTTTACGATTTTTTTTGTGTGCGTGTGATCCCGAGATTATCATTAATCCAGTTGTGTTAATTTAAATGATTTATTGTAGATTTTCAAACGGGAATTGGATTTAGAACTTAAATGACTAATAAACCTGATCATTTAATATTAGATTTCCTGACTTTTCCACGTGATATCTTAAATGTATACTTGTAATTACATCTTCCTTTACTTTATCACTTTGCTGACTTACACACACACACACACACACACACACACACACACATATGTTTTCCCTGTGTGGCAACGTCAACAAACTTATGAGCATCACGGTTAATAAAAAATAATTATTCTTTCCATTAGATTTAGGTAAGAATATAATCTCTACTTATTTTTGTGTGAATTATTGTTTGTGAATAATTTATGTAGTTACGTATTTATTTAAGGTGCTAGATAGTGTTCGATAAGATAGGTGAAAAATGCACTTCGGTAGATATTATTCAGTTCTATTAGGTGATAGATGAAGTACATTAGTCACTGTTTAGATGTTATATTCAATTAATTAACCCTTTAATTTAACATGAATAATTAACTTTATTTTTTGTATGCATTAAATGAGGCTGGTCCGTAATTGTACTGTACGTGGTGGTGGTACCTGTCTTGTCCGTGTCTATGGCTAGTGGTGGTGGCTGTTGGTCTGTATCTACGTCTGCAGGCAGTACTAATATTGTCCGTGGTAGTGATTGGTCTGTTTATGTACGTGGTGGTGGCGGTGTTTGGTCCGTATTCGGTCGTAATGGTTGGCAGCGACGGGGAGAAGGTTATAAAAAAGGTGGTATTGTAAATGTCATACGGGATCCTGGTGTGTGTGTGTGTGTGTGTGTGTGTGTGTGTGTGTGTGTGTGTCAATTGTTGTAGTGTAACTTTGAGAACACTTACTACTACTACTACTACTACAACAACTTAAACCTTCTTCTACTTTTACTATTATCATTATTATTATTACTACGAACTAACATTATCAGGTCTCTCTCTCTCTCTCTCTCTCATGCCTCGTTATATCTCAAAGAACTAATCCTCTCTCTCATACGTGTAATATTATTCTCGTTAATAAAGACAAAATGGCGTCGATAATACACTGAGACTCTACCGTAAGTACATTTATATTTTCTTATTTTACAGTTACGGGAAAAAATTAACTTAAAGGGTTTTTGTAAATCCGGTTTTAGGTTTTTTTTTAAAGGATTGGTACGGTATTTTTTTTTCTTCTCCCTAATTATGTGAACTCCAGTAACCATGGTATAGTCACGATGTAATTTTGACGCCATCTTAGAGAGGAAACTAAGCGTGTGAGACATGATGTTGCTTATAACGTGAGGATGAGACACGGTTGCCACTTACCACATTATATTTTATCACGGTTTTCACTATGGTAAAATACTCCTTTCATTACCTGTAAAGACAAAAATAAAAGATAAGAAACAAAAACTCAAAATACATCTTAAAAATCCTATTACACGAAGAGAAAATTATATTACAGTTTTTAAAAAGCCTCTAACGTTCGTACCATAAATCAAAAATGTAAAACTATACAGGAAGAAAGATGATTGGCGGGGGCCTTGTTGGCGTCCTGTTTGGAAACTGATCCCAGCCAATCATACCCTCTCACCGTGATGTGCAGGTGACGTAAGTGTGACGTCGGCACTTTTGCATGGCCATTCAGCGGGTAATAACATTTAGGAGAAGGGCGCCTGTGTGATAACTGGTTTAACGCCGTGACGTGGCACTGTGTGTGTGTAAGTCTGTATCTCTATGTATGTATGTACGTACTGTATATAAGACGAACACACACACACACCCACATCCACATCTTCTTCCCACAGTGGCGTCACCCACACTAACCAGTACCACAACTTTTCCTCGAATCATATATCACCGTCTTACACCAGTTATCACCACTAATATTGTCAATAAACCTCCTAACCATCCCCCCTCCCCCTCCCTGGACCCTTAACTAAGCACACACACACACACACACACACACACCTGGTAGAGTCTCACTGTGGTCGGTACAGTAGGCCATCACTTAATCACGCTGAGTCAGGTGTGCTCCACTTCTGAACACCTGTGTCTAAACTACCTGTCGTGAGAGGTGACCTTCATTAATGACCTGTGACCTTGATCTTTGTCTACTTCTAACCGAATAGCTGAGGTCATACCGAGGCCGTGGATAAGGTGTTGGTGAGGGACGATAACGAGTGACAAGACAGACAGACAGACAGACAGACAGACAGACAGACAGAGAGACAGGTTCACGAAACTCATCAATATAGACTCGCGTTTTTTGTAAATATTTCATCTTGTTAAGACTCCTCCTTTACCCTGAAGTCTCACCTTGTGGAACTCTCTGCTACAGAAGCCTCCAATACTACAAAAATACTACAGATTATCTTCAAGTTTGTGTAGCAAGACCTCCCTGAGTGAAAAGACCAAGACCCTCTAAGACCCCCTGAGTGAAAAGACCAAGACCTCCCCTGAATGCAAAGACTAAGACCCCCTGAGTGAAAAGACCAAGACCCCCTGAATGCAAAGACTAAGACCCCCTGAGTGAAAAGACCAAGACCCCCTCAGTGAAAAGACCAAGACCAAATCAACACCAAAACACCAAACTGAAAACAAATGGATTAGTCTCTTTTTCAACTCCATGGTGATGGCTGGGGGTCTCAAAAGTCAGTATTTCCTGTGTTACTTCACACCGTGTTCAAGGTATTCCACAGGAGCTTCTTCACACGGTAATGGGGATGGGAGTTACACGGTCTGATTGTCACACACACACACACCTCATCCTCCCCTCTCCATCACCCTCTCTACTGCCTCCCTCCCTCTCTCATTTTAGTCACGTTTCTTCTTCGTCTTTCTTCTTCTTGTTCCTGTTCGTGTTCTTCTTCATTCACCAATTCTTACTTCTTCTCTTTCTTCTTGTTCTTCTCTTTCTTCTTCTCCTCCTTCTTCTTCTTCTTCTTTTCATTCATCAATTCCCTCCTCTTCTTCTTTCTTCTCTATTCACTACCTTTCTCCTCCTTCCCCCACCACCCACCACCTCCCCCCTTCCCCCACCACCCACCGCCTCCCCCCTTCCCCCTCCTCATACACACAGCTGGCCGTGATGGAGCGTGGTTCCTGTGACATCATACCTGGAGCATTAATGAGCATTTAGGGTTATCTCCACTACAAGAAACCATATGGACCTAAGATTCCTGTTGTCTCATACATGGAGCATATAGTGGAGCATAATACATACACCGGTAGTTTTGGCGAATCATATAATACATACACAGATGATTTGAGAGGAGCATACTAGTTATACCTGGAGCATAATGTAACTTAATTAACAGCAGTACAGCACAAAGTCAACACACAAGCAACAGGATCCATCAGTTCTCTGTCTCTCGCCATTGTTTACATTCTCATTTTTCATCGTTACGTCAGACTCGAATGCTTGAGTGGTCGGTTATCCTCCCCTGCCGCCGCCTTCTAGTTGATGTAAACAAACGAAAATAATAAAATCGCATCGTGTTCATCATTTAATAACAAAATAAACGTTAATATCTCTACAAAATGTTAATATAATTGGTGTTTTAATGATGAGGATTTATATAAGGTAGGTTAGGGTAGGGTAGGGTAGGGTAGGGTGGGGTAGGTTAGGGTAGGGTAGGTTAGGTTAGGTTAGGTTAGGGTAGGGTAGGTGTAACACTTCCCCCCTCATCACCCCCTACCCCCAGCCTACCCCCAGCCTAGCCCCCCCACACACACACAAGCGGGTCAGCTCAGAGCGTCACCTCGAGTAAACGTCATCACTCTTCGGCTATCAAAACGTCATCATTACGTCATCAAAGAGTCACCTCCCGGGGCCAGCAGCTGGTCAAAAGAGACACATCTACTGTTACGCTTTCTGGTGTAACACTCACACTGTCACAAGTCACGCCCACAACAAGTCACGCCCACAATAAGTCACGCCCACAAGAAGTCACGCCCACGACAAGTCACAACAATTGATATCTGTCTTGACAACTTTACATAATAAATGGATTGTATGTTGCGTTTGTTGAGTCACTCAGGTTTGGTTAGATTAAGTTAGGTTAGGTTAGGTTAGGTTAGGTTAGGTTAGGTTAGGTTAGGTGAGAACATCGATAACTCCACATGCGGTTCAGGTAAAGTCGTTGCGTATACTGTTTATATACGCCGGGGGTGGGGGTGGGGGGGAGACAGGAACACACAACACACCACTCAGCACAATAAAGTCGGAATACCAGTGTAACCCTTAGGGAGATTTCGGCCATTAATGTCGATTCTTATTTCCGGGTAAAATGATTTCTTGCGTATACAGTTGCGTCACTTGTGTCTACTTAACGTTCTTCCCCTTGGCTTTGATACTATACAGTGCACCCTATTACAGTGATGCAGCATACAGGAAATACAGGATTTTTACAGTCAGTTCTACATATAATGATACACAAAACACGAATTATTACCAAGATTTAATACCTTACATACATACATACATACGTACATACATACATACAATACATACATACATACATACATACATACATTCATACATACATACATACATACATACATAGACGTAATTGCAATACATTTTCAATCTAAAAAAATATAAAAATACATATAAAACTGTTCTCTTATATCAAAGTGCATTATAAAGTCTACCGAAATATATAACCATTCCATTAACTACCTATAACTACCCTACAATTAATCACCAATTCCAAAATACAGCTCATTTAACCCAATACCAGCTTGTTAGGGCCATTACCTGTCTCTTGCGTTACTAATTACAGGTGTGGCTACTAATTTTGTTCAGGTATAAATGGTGTATCATTTTCTATAATGTTAAAGGCGTTTACGTCTATTTCAGTAATTATAAAGATGGTCATTCTTAACTTGACCTAATTGCCCTACAGTGAGGTTAGGGTAGGGTGGGGTGGGGTAGGATAGGGTAGGGTAGGTTAGGGTAGGTTAGGGTAGGGCAGGGTAGGGTAGGTTAGGTTAGGATAGGTCACTATTAACCAAAATCATCCCCAAAGAGTACTGACCTAATATGAACCTCAGAGAATGTTGACCTCAAATGACCCCAGAATGACCTGTAACATCCTAATTCTCACAAAACCAGTTCAGAGACAACGACTTTATCTGATTACCAAAAGTTCAGTCATTTACACACGCAGTTAAGACCTATATAATTTTATACGAATTTTAAAGGAATATTTTTTTGTTTAATATTATTTAATAAATGGAGTTTGTTTGTTATTGTTAAAGATGATTAATGAGTGATAGATGTGGGTAGATTAATAATGCTGTTGTTGTTGTCATTGTTGTTGTTGTTGTTGTTGTTATTGTTGTTGTTGTTGTTGTTGTTGTTGTTGTATGGTAGTGATGGTTGTTGTTGTTATTATTATTATTATTATTATTATTATTATTATTATTATTATGTTCTCCAGATACACACACACACACACACACACACACACAAGAGAGAGAAACGCCAGCCGCCCCAAACAAACCCACGGCGTTGAAGTGACGTTCTTGAGGCGTTAAGTTATGCAGAAAGAAAGTTACTTGAGGAGGTCAATCTGTGGTCGCCTCCAGCAGGTGGGTCTCTTCTGTATACTCCTGACGAAACTACCTGTAAACCCAACTTGGTATACCACCCACACCTAAGGCTTCAAGTATACTCACTTTAGTATACCTTCCATTGTGCCTATTCATGAGGAAAAAGTCTACTTCACCCTCACCCCCTCCCCCCCCTCATCATACTCCTCGTCTCCGGGCAAGGGGGGGAGGGGTCAGTGGTAGGGGGAGGGGGGAGTAGGGATTTAGCTTCTAATTAGTGAGGATCAGATGATTTGAAGCAAGTGTTGATATGGAGATTCGAACCAGTGACCCCAATAATATAGTTTCGGACAAATGAACCCAGTAATATGAGACGTGAGTTACTGGGTCATTTAGTGTTTCGAAAATGTAAAACCAGTATTACGAAAATGTGATGCAGTTCGGACCAGTTGATCCAGCATTATGAAGCTTTACTTGGTCATGTGAAATACCCGACAAGTGAACCAGTTACATTGGGTCATGATCAGCTTCAGTGGATAATGTGAAGCTTCGAATCAGCACAAAAAAAAAAGAATCTGGCAGCATGAAGCCTTGTTTATGAACGTCAGCTGTACCCTAACCTAACAAAGACGATTATGTACTTATTATCTATATGTCACCTTTGACCTTTCATATTTACCTGCATCCAACAATAAACAATGTATACAGGTGTGCAGGTACAAATACAGGTACAGTAATCAACAGGTACAGCGGTCTTCAGGTACAGCAATCACCAGGTACAGCGGTCTTCAGGTACAGAAATCACCAGGTACAGCAGTATGATGCGTTTCCTTGAACTAGATACAGGAGACTCACTCCTCCTCTCTGCTGTAACCCGAACAAGCAAATACAGCCACTGTAATCATCTTCTGTAACAATCATCCACCTAAACCAGAGTTGAAAAGAAGACTCCCTAATCACCTGTTATTGATTGGACAGTCAGTGGGTAATCCAATCATTCATGTAACAGGTATGACCCTCAGTTATGTAATCTCCAGTTAAGGAAGTACAGCTGTGATGTTTTGTAACGACACTCTCACGTAATCCAGTTTATGAGGGGAATACCTAATCTCGTGTTACCGATTGGCCAGTCAGAAAGTGTTCCAGTCATGCCTTATATGTGCAGTTTCATCAGAGGTAAACTTGCTGCCTAACGCCGGGCAAAAACAGGAGTCCGAGTGAAGGTGCGTCCAATAACCTTACTTAAATTTAGACTCTAATTTTTGTTTTACATCAGAATATCTTAAAAAAAGGCGAGGGGGGAGGGAGTTTTTAAACATTTTAACCTACATAGTTACTCTGTTAATCCTCGTACCTATGTTAATAAATATAAAAATTTGAGGTTAAATTAGGTTATATAAGGTCATTATTATTAGTATAGGCAAGTTAGATTCCAATTAACAAATGTTTAAAATGGATTGAAATGGTTATATTTGTGTACCTGTGTGGTTGTCTGGGTGTGGTGAGCTATGCAGGCTTAGACAGACGATACATATATATATGCAATACCTGTGTTGAAAACGAATACGGGGAATGTTGCATCTATTTTCTGCAATAACCTGTAATTGAAGCGTCTGGCCGATGCAACACGCAAATAACGGATCGAGACAACAGAGGGTCGAGTGTGTTGGTGTGTTGGTCATTGCTCACACCGAAGCTGAAAGTGATCCGGTACACCAGTTGTTGGCAGGTTATTGCAGTGTAGTAATGCAATAGGCTGGACTCCTCCCCTTGTCTGACCTCAGCCTGCCCTCCCCCCCCCTCTCTCTCTCTCTCTCTCTCTCTCTCTAGTTCGAACCATTCTTGTAAGAGTTCGAACCAGTCTTGCTAGGGTTCAAAGCTCTGAGATCGTTTACATATTCCACTAGGCTGTTGACCCGAGTGACAGTCATTATCACATTATAACTCACAAGAAGAAAATAAAAATATCTTACAAAATCCAGACAAATTGGCGATGATTCGAAGCAACATTGTTAGAATAGACGCAAGTTTGATTAAGACACAGACAGACAAAACCAGATTTAGAGAATATAAACCCTGGAACTTAATAACATTCTTCATATTATTAACTCAAAAAAAACATCAATATTGACTTTGAGATTAATGAAGTAATCTATAAACTTAACAATAAAATCCCAAAAGAATAAGACTCGAAGCTTGAAAATTAAAAAAAAAATATAATCAATGATATATACAGTAAGTTGACTTTATAGTTACTGATAGATAGATGAGGCTTATAAAACTGAAGGAATGTTTGACTTGAATATAAAGGGTTGAGGAACAAGTTGGGTTAAGTGAGGGAAGTGAAAGTGAGCAAAGGTACATGACCCGTCCAGCCTCCCTCCCTACCTAGTACCTACCTCCTCTCCCTACCTAGTACCTACCTCCCCTCCCTACCTAGTACCTACCTCCCCTCCCTACCTAGTACCTACCTCCCCTCCCTACCTAGTACCTACCTCCTCTCCCTACCCTCCTACCTCCTCTCCCCTACCTAGTACCTACCTAGGCCCTACCTAGTACCTACCAGTACCCTACCTCCCTCTCCCCTACCTAGTACCTACCTCCCTCCCCTACCTCCCTCTCCCCTACCTCCTCTCCCTACCTAGTACCTACCTCCCCACCCAGCACCCACCTCCCCACCTAGCACCCACCTCCCACCTAGCACCCACCTCCCTCCCTACCTAGTACCCACCTCCCTCCCCTACCTAGTGCACCTCCCCTCTCACCTAGGCACCCACCTCCTCACCTAGTACCCACCCTCCCACCTAGGCACCCACCTCCCTACCTAGTACCTACCTCCCCTCCCTACCTAGTACCCACTCTCACCCAGCATCCACCTCCTCTCCCTACCTAGTACCTACCTCCTCACCTAGCACCTCCACCCACCTCACACATTCTCTCTCTCACCATAATACTGCATGGTTATTACCTCGTGACACTCTGTAGTGCTACTTAATTCAACACACACACACACACACACACACACACTATCCAATCTAGAGACTTAAAACAACTCAATCCTAATCACAAACAGCTCACAAAGAATCGAATCCTCTTCATTCTATGTATGTTTCAAAACCTCCAATCATCATCATCATCATCATCATCATCATCATCATCATTCATTATATCCATCTATTATTCATCTCAGACTTTTCAACCACAAAGGATTGAAGTCTGATAAAAACAAAAGTTATTATAATTTGAGGTTGTTGATGCATCTATACACGAGGGTTTGAGTTGTGCACAATAGACCTGAAGGAGGGAGGGGTGTGTGTGTGTGTGTGTGTGTGTGTGTGTGTGTGTGTGTGTGTGTGTGTGTGAGAGAGGGGGGAGTAGATTGTGAAGATTTAAGAAAGAAAGAAAGGAAGAGACAGAAAAAGAATAGAGAAAAGAGAGAGAGAGAGAGAGAGAATTAAAGACAATAAAAACATAAATATAGAGTTAGAGAATAGAGATAGAGATAGAGAGATATAGAAACTAGACAACATCGCCTGAGGACACATAGCTCTAGCCTGCCCTGTATACACTTGACCACGAAGGTAAACGCCTCATGTAAAACACAAAAGGTTAACCTAAACTTAACAAATGCCCTAAAATGTTGAAAGTAGCAGGAGTTAAAACTAACCAATGCCCTAAAAAGTATCAAAAGTAGATCAGGTTACTTAAACTTAAATCACGTCAAAAAGTATCAAAAGTAGGTCGTTACTTAAATTTTGAAGTCATGTTGTAGTATATTTTATCAGGTCACAAAAAGTGCCATAGAAGTAAAGTCATGTGATCTACTTATAAAACGGCCGTAGCTACAGAGATACAAGGTTGAAGCACGTATATATATGGTATTCTATAATTCTAAGTATTCAAAAGTATCTGCAATTTTATGAATATTCGTAAGTATATCTAAGTAATTTTATGTAAGTGAATATATTTGTTTTTAAAAGTCTCTGTGATACATTGCGATTTATTTGGCTTTTAAATGTTCCAATAATGTTAATGTTATATTTACTTCCTTTTAAAAGTTCCTGAAGTGCATTGTAATATTTCTAGCTCTTTTAAACGTTCCAATAATGTGCTGTGTCATTTTGTATACTGTACCTTCTATTTGAAAGTTCCAATTGTAAAAATATCATGAACAAGTTCTTTTAAAAGTTCCAGTAATGTGTCAATAATGCACTGCCTCATACACAACCCCTTTCGACACTTTTAATACACCATCATAATATATCCAACTCATTTTAAAAGTTCCAATAATATACACTCACATAAACAATACTTGCATGTTCCAATATTTTTTCCCTTACAAGAAATCTACTAATCTAAACCTCCCAACAACTTCTCTTAAAAAGTTCCAATAATATACACTCACATAAACAATACTTGCATGTTCCAATATTTTTTTCCACCTTACCAAGAAATCTACTAATCTAAGCCTCATCACTTCTCTAAAAAGTTCAATAATATACACTCACATAAACAATACTTGCATGTTCCAATATTTTTCCACCTTACCAAAAGAAATCTACTTATCTAAGCCTCCCATCAACTTCTCTTAAAGTTCAATAATAAACCCCATCGACTATTCAATTCTACTTATCATTACGTGTAAAAAATAAATAAAATATAAACTGTTTATAAGAAGTCACTACAGACACAAATATATATAAAAAGAAAGTATTGTTGTTTTATCAGTAAACCCAGATCGGCATGACCATAACGAACACACACACACACATATATATATTTTCAACACCTTTTAAAAACTGTGAATGAGTCAGACATTTTTAGTTTACCTTTTGAAATATTTTTGAACGACAGGTAAAACAGATGTCAACAAAAGCCGCCATCTTGGTTTATGCGTTGAAAATATGCTGGTTGATGTCGGGATAATATTTGGTTTTAATTTAATGAGGTGAGGTGAGGTGAGGTGAGGTGAGAAGGAGTAAGGTGAAGGTGAGGTAAGGTGAGGTGAGGTGAGGTGAGGTGAGGTGAGGTGATGCACAGTGGGTAAGGACTGATTTTCTTAGTAACACAGACAAGGACTTCTTGTGTGTGTGTGTGTGTGTGTGTACTGTACCTGTTCTTGGTAACGTGAGTGAGTTGTTGGCACCATGCAGGTTTCTTTCTTTCTTTCTTTCTTTCTTTCTTTCTTTTCTTTCATCACATTTATTTCTTCTTTTTTCCTCTTCCTTCTCTCCTCTTCTTTCCTTCCTTCTTCACCTCCTCTGCATTCTCCCTTTCTACCCCGTCCATCCTTCCCCCTCCCCTCCACCCCTCCATGCTCCCCACCCCTTCCTTCCTCCCCACCCCTCCACGCTCCTCACCCCTTCCTCCCCCTCACCCCTCCACTCCTCCCTTCCCCTCCCCTCCACCCCTCCATGCTCCCACACTTCCCTCCCCCTCACCCCTCCATGCTCCCCACCCCTTCCCTCCCCTCACCCTCCACGCTCCTCACCTCTCTCACCTCCCTGTCCTCTGTATCTTCTTATACCCTCCTCCTCCCCTCCTCCCCTCTTCCCTCTGTCCCTCCTCCTCTTCCCTCCTCCTCTTCCCTCTGTCCCTCCTCCTCCGTGCCGTCTCCTCACCTCTCCCTGACCTCTCTAACCCTCCGCCTTCCCTCACCTTCTCTCCTGTTCTTCCTTTACCCTCCGTCTTTACTCTCACTCTTCTCTTCATCTCCTTCCTCTTCTCTCCTTTATATATGTCGTGTTTATTCTTCTTTTCCTTCCTCTCCTTCCCTACTTCCTCCTCCTTCTCCATCTCTAATTTATCTTTTATATTGCTTCTTTCTTCTCGCTTATTCTTCCTTCTTCCTTTCAATCTTCTTCCTTTCTCTCTCATTTCACCTCACTTCCCCTCCACCTCAGGTTTTTCATCCCTGTGTTCACTTTTTGGCCAGCCAGAGGGGGGGAGGAGGACTTGTGGGAGGGCAGGGAATAGAAGGAGAAGGAGATGCGAGGGTGAAGGAGGAATAGAGAAGGAGAGGAGAAGGAAGGAGGAGAAGATTAGGAGTAATGATTAGTAGGAATCTTAAGCAAACAATGTGTATTTGCTCGAAACAAGGCTAATGCAGTACTTGTCTACAAAAGTGTTAGTTACAAGACTAGCGAGGTCATCCTAAAACTATATCTTGCCTGAGACCACACCTGGATTACGCAGTTCAGTTCTGGTCACCGTATTACAGAATGGATATAGAATCCTTGGAAAGAATTCAGAGGAGAATGACAAGACTAATCCCGGGCATTAGAACCTTGAGTACAGAGACAGGTTAGCACTAATCTACACTTTGAGAGACGTAGAGGAGGGCGATGATCGAGGTGTATAAATGGAAGTCAGGGCCAAACAAAGGGGGACAATACAAAGGTACTCAAACATCCAACCAGGAGGCGAACTCGTAACAATGCTTTTAAATTAGACAAATTAGATTTAGGCGCGAAATGGGTAAACACTGGTTTGGAAATAGAGTAGTGGACGAGTGAACAAGTTACCAAATAACATCATTAACTCAAATACGCTGGATAGCTTCAAACACAGGTTGGGTGGATATATGAACAACTCAGTATGGACCAAGCCGCTGCAGTTTCCTCCATTCTTATGTTGGGGGAGAAGTGAGGAGGCGGGAGGGGAGGAGGAAGGAGGAGGAGAGGCTGGTGATGATGATGGAGGGAGGAATGCAGACGTGGGAGGAGGAGATGGTGGTAGTGGTAGTGTGGGTGGGTGGGGGTGGTAGGTGATCACGTCACCACCCCCACCACCTCCACCACTCCTTTTTACCACCATCACCTCTAACCACTCCTTTCTATCACTATCACCAACACCTCACACCAATACCAACACCCTCACCATCACCAACACCATTTTACGAGTTTCATTAAACCCGGAAATAAATAATAATAATAATACTATATATAAGATTTTTTAATATATTCCTATGTTAATTTACTGAGGTTCTTCTTAATTCTGTGTTGTATTCATTGCCCCTGGTACAGTGTCTGGAGTGTAAGCGATCAGTGAATAAGATACTCAAGTTCTTGTCAGTTTGTCGCTGTTGTGTAGTGTTGGTGAGGATGTAAGTGTCTCGTGTGTTCTGGGTGAGTGTCCTGTGTCTAGGGGTGAGTGTCTCGTGTCTAGGTGAGTGTCTCTGTGTGTGGTGAGGTGTCTCGTGTCTAGGTGGTGTCTCGGTCCAGTGTGAGTGGCTCGGTCTAGGTGAGTGTCTCGTGTCTAGGGTGAGTGTCTCGTGTCTAGGGTGGAGTGTCCTGTGTCTAGGGTGAGTGGCTCGTGTCTGAGGTGAGTGTCTCAGTCTAGGTGAGTGTCTCGTGTCTAGGTGAGTGTCTCGTGTCTAGGTGAGTGTCTCGTGTCTAGAGTGGCCTGTGTCTAGGTGAGTGTCTGTGTCTAGGGTGAGTGGCCAGTTCAGGTGAGTGTCCTGTGTCTAGGTGAGTGTCTCGTGTCTAGGTGGAGTGTCTCGTGTCTAGGGTGAGTGTCTCTGTGTCTAGGTGGAGTGGCCTGTGTCTAGGTGAGTGTCTCTGTGTCTAGGTGAGTGGCTCAGTTCAGGGGTGAGTGTCTCGTGTCTAGGTGAGTGTCTCGTGTCTAGGGTGTGAGTGTCTCGTGTCTAGGGTGAGTGTCTCGTGTCTAGGGTGAGTGTCTCGTGTCTAGGTGAGTGTCTCGGTCTAGGGTGAGTGGCTCGTGTCTAGGGTGGAGTGTCTCTGTGTCTAGGTGAGGTCTCGTGTCTAGTGGAGTGTCTTGTGTCTAGGTGAGTGTCTGTGTCTTGGGTGAGTGTCTCGTGTCTAGGTGGAGTGGCTCGTGTCTAGGGTGAGTGTCTCGTGTCTAGGTGAGGTGGCTCGTGTCTAGGTGAGTGTCTCGTGTCTAGGTGAGTGTCTCGTGTCTAGGTGGAGTGTCCGTGTCTAGGTGAGTGTCTCGTGTCTAGGGTGAGTGTCTCGTGTCTAGGTGAGTGTCTCTGTGTCTAGGGGTGAGGGCTCGTGTCTAGGTGGGAGTGTCTCGTGTCTAGGTGAGGTTCTGTGTCTAGGGTGGAGTGTCTCGTGTCTAGGTGAGTGTCTCGTGTCTAGGGGTGAGTGGCTCGTTCAGGTGGAGTGTCTCGTGTCTAGGGTGAGTGTCTCATGTCTAGGTGGAGTGTCTCGTGTCTAGGTGAGTGTCTCGTGTCTAGGTGAGTGTCTCGTGTCTAGGTGGAGTGTCTTGTCTAGTGAGTGTCTCGTGTCTAGGTGAGTGTCTCGTGTCTAGGGTGAGTGGCTCGTGTCTTGATAATTGTGTCGTTTATCTTCGACATGATGGAGAAGAAACAAGAAGAACAAGAACAATAATAAGAACAAGAACAACACAATCAGGAGCACCGTCATCACCCACAATCACTCCACAATCACCCACAATCACGTCTCTTGTGGCAGAGTCTTGCAGAAGGTACTGGGGATGAGACCGTATGAGACAACAATAGACCATACATCACACTTCAGGACCATCAGCCCATTAAAGAGTGATGGAAACTCACCCTCAACAACAGTCGTTCATCAGCCCTAAACCACCGGGTTGAAAAGGTAAACATTGAACCACGTGTTTTTTTCCCGCCAAAATAACCAACTGTGATGATCTATGACTTCCGGGATAGAAGGTCATATGTGTTTGTGTCCCATAAATTTGTCAATATAACACAAACATCTTACTGTTCATAATTGTAAAGCATCGCCACCATTAACACCCTCACTATCACCCTCACCATCACTATCACCAACACCATCACCAACACCACTCACAAGGTCAAAGGTCAAGGTCACTGTATCTTACAAATAAACACAGAAACTTTACATTAATTTACAGTAACTAACATTAATACTATTCATCTAATATATACAGTACATTCCTCCACATCCATCCATCCATGTATATCAAACTAACATTAACTACTTCCTATAATACTTTTCTCTCACCACGTTCATATATTAATTTCAAAGTCATTATAAATCACTACTGTTTAATAGACAATCATTTTATCATCACATATTAGAACACACAAACACATTGTCTTGCCCTTCCAATATATCAAATATCTAAATCAGAGGAGACGTCAGGTGTTAGACAGGTGTAAACATAGACGTCAGGGGTAGTTGTGACAGGTGTTAGACAGGTGTACACATAGGAGACGTCCAGGTAGGTGACATGTGTTAGACAGGTGTACACATAGGGAGACGCCAGTAGTTGTGACAGGTGTTAGACAGGTGTTCAGGGGCCCTGACCAGATTTGAGACAGGAGTTAGCAGGGGTATCAGAGAACATGGCCAGACTTATGACGGGTGTAGAGGGATTCTGGCCAGTCTTACCTGCAGACGTGGCCAAATCTAACCAGGTAGGTGGAGGAGGAGGAGGGAGAGGAGGAGGTTCACTGACATCACCCTGACATAACTTCTTCAGGGTCAATGTACATGAAGTTACCATAATAATACATATATACAATACAATAATACATATAATAATACACAATAACCTTTCCTTAAACACAAAAAAAATAATAAGCTCTAAACTGTTTGGTCGAGACTGGGAGACTGGTGGGAAAGAGGTAAGTGAACTGTGTGCTAGAGACTTGTAGACTGGAAGCTGGACTGGTCGCTGGACTGGTGCGGACTGGTGGACTGGTCGCTGGACTGGTGCTGGACTGGTGGATGGGTCGCTGGACTGGTGGACTGGGTTATCGGAATGGACGGGGTTGGAGGGGGGTGACTGTACTGGGTGAAAGTGAAACTGGTGGTGGCTGGGGGAGTAGAGGAGGGGGAGACTGGGGAGGAGGGAAGAGCGAGGAGGGGAGGAGCGAGGAGGAGGAGGAGGAGGTAGTAACCCTGAGTCACCTTCCACAGGTCCTGACACACACACATACACACACACACACACACACACACACACACACACGGAGGAAAATTTCTCATCCAAGCATAAAAGACGTGTGTGTGTGTGGTGTGTGTGTGACTGCCAAGAGGTGATCCCACGCGATAACAAAACACATCTAGCTTCCTGGCGTTCCTCTGTTCATAAAACCGTCCTGTCACCCCACAGCCTGTTAGATAAACTCATTCTCCAGTCAGTGAAAGAGAAAGGACGAAAATGTATAAGACATTAAAATAGACATGTAGAAAGTGGATTAAAATGGGCGAAAGTTATTTAGATAGTGATAGAAATGTCCAAATCTAACAGAAAATGGTATAGAAATTGTTGGAAATATATTAAAAAAGTGAAAGAGTATTGTAAATTGTAGAAAGAAAAGAAAGGTTGGAGGAGTATTAGAAAGTAAAATGATGGCTATTGAGAGGAAAGAGGAAAGACGGGTTACCTTGGTCAGAGGTCAGCCAATGCCAGCCAGGTCACTCTAGGTCAGTACAGGCAGTCTCTAGATCACCATTTGGTCAGTTCAGTTCATGCTTGCCAGTTCAGTACGACCCCAGGACTGACCAGGTCAAATTAAGGCAGTCTAGGTCACCTTAATCAGTCCAGTACAACCTAGGTCAAAGCAGGTCGGTCCAGATCAGGTCAGTTCCAGTTGACCCCGAACACCAGGAAGCAAAGGGGAAAGTTGCAGAAGAAGAGGAGGAAGGGAGAAGAGGGAGGGGTGGGAGGAGGTGGGAGGAGGGGGAGGTGGAGGAATGGGGAGAGGGAGGGAGGAGGAAGGACCAGGGAAAAAGAAGAATAGGGAAGGGGAGGAATGGGGAGAAGGGGAGGAATGGGGAAGGGGAAGAAGAGGAGAGGAGAACGGGGAAGAGAAGGAGGAACAAGATAATATATATAGAAGAGAATGAGAACGCAGAGGGAGGAAGGAGAGAAAGGATTGAAAAAGGAGGAGAAGGAGGAGTTGTATGAAGTAGGAATAAGAAGAGGAGGAGACAGAAGAGGAAGAGATAAAGAAAGTGGTGATAGAAGGAGGAGAGAAGAAGAAGAAGAAGAAGTAGTGAAAGAAAAGGAAGAGCAGAGGAAAGTTGAACAAAATGAAGAAATGAGAGAGAGAGAGAGAGAGAGAGAGAGAGAGAGAGAGAGACACCCACCCTCCCTGCCTAGCAACACAATATCAACCCACATCCAAGCCAAGCCCCACCCCATAGGACGGAAACCCTCATTACTATCCCACAGCAATAGTGACCTTGTCGACCTCCACATTCACACAAGAGAGAGAGAGGGGGGTTAGGAGTAATGACCTTTACGTCTCTGTGGTTGACCTTAAACTGCAGTCTGGGTGAACTACATGACCAAGGTACGTGGTGGCGGCCATTGCTGCAGCTCAGGTCACATGTTCAAGGAGGGGGAGGAGGGCCATGTTAACTATAAATAAAGTTTTTAGGGGTTTTATCTGCACACACACACACACACACACACACACACACACACACACACACACACATACACACACACACACACACACACACACACACACACACACACACACACACACACACACACACACATAGGTAAACTGATGCTTCCTGGCTCTCTCTCTCTCTCACAGGAGCCGACAGGACCTTGGCTACTCCTTGAACTCCTGGTCAAGTTTCTAAAGCTAAATTATCCTTGAGAAAATGTTATTACCTGTACTCACCTGTTGGTCTATCTATCTATCTATCCGTGTGTGTGTGTCACCTGAAGGACAGCTCTACCACTTGTTACCTGGCACTTGACTCTTGTGGTGAGGAACGGGGTGAAGGAGGGGTGAAGGAGGGAGGGTGGAGGAGGGGGTGAAAGAGGGTCGATGGGAGGAGGGAAGGGGTAGGAGGGTCAGAGTATGACCTCTACACCCCTCTAAAAACACATACACTGACCCCCAATACTCAGGAGGTCGTCAGGAGGGAGGGAGGGTCCTCAGGGGTCGTCAGGAGGGGGGAGGGTCGTCAGGAGGGGGTGGGAGGGTCGTCAGGGGAAGGGTAGTTATCGTCTACAGATATAAACAAGTTGTCTACAGTAACTACCATCATACTGAAGGTACTGTTTACACCTTTTTGGTTCTGTGGTCGTGAGGGCGTGTGTGTGTGTGTGTGTGTGTTTGTGTGTGTGTGTGTGTGTGTGTGTGTGTGTGTGGGGGGCCAGAATTACCCACAAGTACCGAGGCTGTCAGTTTTTACTCTCCTTCTCCCCTCCTTCCCTTCCCTGTCCCTCTTTCCCTCCTTTTCCTCCTTTTCTCCTCTCCTTCCTTCCCTCTCCATAACTTTTCCTCTTCTCCCCATCCCATACACACACACACATACACACACATACACACATACACACATACACACATACACACACACACACAATCCATACACTCCCCAGCACTTGTCAAACACCTTTCTCACCGCTGGTAAATAAATCACCCTGGCGCTAATAAACACCCTGGGAGGGAGCAGGAGAGGAGGAAGGAGAGACAGGAGGGAGAGAGGCAGACAGGGAGGCAGGAGACAGGGAGAGGAAGAAAGGGAAGAGGCACGGAGGAAGGGAGAGACAGGGGAGGAGAGAGGGCAGACAGGGAGGGAGAGAGGCAGACAGGGAGGCAGGGAGACAGGAGAGAAGAAAGGGGAAGAGGCAGGGAGGAAGGGAGAGACAGGGAGGGAGAGAGGCAGACAGGGAGGGAGAGAGGGAGGCAGGGAGACAGGGAGAGGAAGAAAGGGAAGAGGCAGGGAGAAGGAGAGACAGGAGGGAGAGAGGCAGACAGGAGGGAAGTACTTGGAGGTTGCTTTCACTGCATCACAACATGGTCGCAAAGAGTCAAGTCTAGCCACCATCACCACTACCACTATTACACCACTACCACTACCACTATTCCACCACTGTACCGCCACCACTACCACCATCACCACTACCACCATCACCACTACCACTATTCACCACTACCACCACTACCCCTGCCACCACTACCAGCATCACTACCACCACTACCACCACTAGGAACCTGTGGGCCGAGTCACCCCATATTACACCAACTGAGGTTTACGAAAGACGTTTGGTAGAGAGAGAGAGAGAGAGAGAGAGAGAGAGAGAGAGAGAGAGAGAGAGAGAGAGAGAGAGGGGGGGAGGACTGCTGCACCTCACCTCAGAATCAACACTTGGAGGAAAATTAATAAATAGTAAGAAAAAATAAGAAGGTAAAAATATGACTGTGTGTGTGTGTGTGTGTGTGTGTGTGTGTGTGTGTGTGTCATGCTGGTGGACATGTCAACAAAAGATCTAGTCTCTCTCTCTCTCTCTCTCTCTCTCTTGCCCTGTCTTTGTTGTTCCTTCCTTCTCTCATTCTTCTATCTCCCTTTGTCCTCTCCTCTCACCTTCCTCACCTCCGATATTTTCACACACTTCGTCCTTTCCACTTCCTTCCTTCCTTCCTTCTTTCTTTCTTCTTTCCTTCCTTCCCTCCATTCTTCCTTCTCGTGTCCTTCTCTCATTCAAATACGCTTATAAATCTACGCCACCTACTTTCCCTACTTCCATACACATACGCTTTCACCTACTTTCCCTACTACACATCTACGCCACTACTTTCCCTACTTGCCCTTCCTCAACTGAGAGACGCAAATCAGTCAATGTTTATAGGTTTTTATGACACCTCAAGTTGACACAGTCTCCAGGGAAAAGGATGTAGTGGTGTCAGGTTTAGTGGTGTCAGGTTTAGTGGTGTTAGGTTTAGTGGTGTCAGGTTTACTGGTGTCAGGTTTAGTGGTGTCAGGTTTAGTGGTGTCAGGTTTAGTGATGTCAGGTTTAGTGGTGTTAGGTTTACTGGGTCAGGTTTAGTGATGTCAGGTTTACTGGTGTCAGGTTTAGTGGTGATAGTTTAGTGGTGTTAGGTTTAGTGGTGTCAGGTTTACTGGTGTCAGGTTTAGTGGTGATAGGTTTAGTGGTGCCAGGTTTAGTGGTATCAGGTTTAGTGGTGTCAGGTTTAGTGGTGTCAGGTTTAGTGGTGTCAGGTTTACTAGTGTCAGGTTTAGTGGTGTCAGGTTTAGTGGTGTCAGGTTTAGTGGTGTCAGGTTTAGTGGTGTCAGGTTACTGGTGTCAGGTTGGTCAGGTTTACTGGTGTCAGGTTTAGTGGTGTCAGGTTTAGTGGTGTCAGGTTTAGTGGTGTCAGTTACTGGTGTCAGGTTTACTAGTGTCAGGTTTAGTGGTGTCAGGTAGTGGTGTCAGGTTTACTGGTGTCAGGTTTACTAGTGTCAGTTTAGTGGTGTCAGGTTTAGTGATGTCAGGTTTAGTGGTGTCAGGTTTACTAGTGTCAGGTTTAGTGGTGTCAGGTTTAGTGGTGTCAGGTTTAGTGGTGTCAGGTTTAGTGGTGTCAGGTTTACTGGTGTCAGGTTTACTGGTGTCAGGTTTACTGGTGTCAGGTTTAGTGGTGTCAGGTTTAGTGATGCAGGTTTAGTGGTGTCAGGTTTAGTGGTGTCAGGTTTAGTGGTGTCAGGTTTAGTGGTGTCAGGTTTACTGGTGTCAGGTTTTGGTGTCAGGTTTACTGGTGTCAGGTTTAGTGGTGTCAGGTTTAGTGATGTCAGGTTTAGTGGTGTCAGGTTTAGTGGTGTCAGGTTTAGTGGTGTCAGGTTTTAGTGGTGTCAGGTTTACTGGTGTCAGGTTTACTGGTGTCAGGTTTACTGGTGTCAGGTTTAGTGGTGTTAGGTTTAGTGGTGTCAGGTTTAGTGGTGTCAGGTTTAGTGATGTCAGGTTTAGTGGTGTCAGGTTTAGTGGTGTCAGGTTTAGTGGTGTCAGGTTTAGTGGTGTCAGGTTTAGTGGTGTCAGGTTTAGTGGTGTCAGGTTTAGTGGTGTCAGGTTTACTGGTGTCAGGTTTACTGGTGTCAGGTTTAGTGGTGTCAGGTTTAGTGGTGTCAGGTTTAGTGGTGTCAGGTTTAGTGATGTCAGGTTTACTGGTGTCAGGATTTAAGTGTAAAATTTTCTGATTAATATGTGTGTAAAAGTCAAGGGCGTTCGTGAGCTCAGAAGATCGATGGTTATGACGTCATGGCCGTTCTCCTAATGAAACCCGGATGTGACGTCACTGAATTCTTGAAGGATGGATATGACGTCAGGTTCGAGATGACGTCATGGAATATATCATTTTTTTAGGGTAGAGGTAAAAATTAAAATTTCGGAACCTAACCTAGCCTAACCTAACCAAACTTAACCTAACCTACAAGGTGAACAAGCACCCTTCTCTTTACCTGGTTAATAAGTAAATGTTTTTTATGAGTTGGTTGTGAATTGGCTATTACTTGGTTGTGAGTTGGTTATGGGTTGGTTGTGAGTTGTAGTTTTATGAGTTTATGGATTATAAGTTGTAATTTTATGAGTTGTAATTTATGAGTTGTAGTTTTATGAGCTGTAATTTATGAGTAAGACTCATTATTGTACCTCCTTGACCAGCTGGGGAGTGGAGGAAGTATCCGATTACTTCACACTAACCAAACAAGAAAAAAATAACACCTCGATTTTCCCTCACGGTTCTCATATAACATTCTTTTATTTTCCG
Organism: Homarus americanus; assembly: GCF_018991925.1. NCBI lineage: Eukaryota > Metazoa > Arthropoda > Malacostraca > Decapoda > Nephropidae > Homarus > Homarus americanus. Next base: position 5,885,716 of record NW_024742238.1, on the reverse strand, counting down.
TCTAATTATCTTTTCAACTTCTTTTAAGGTAAATTTCTATTTTTTCCCTAAATGGGGAAATTTGCCTTTATCATAGAATTCCCGCCAATTTTGTACCTAATATGGAAGCTTGTCAAATCGGAGCCATCCTGACTGTGGGTGTGTTCGAATGGCTGACTCCAATTCAATAAACCTAATTTTCTTTTACGATCTCATAACATATTTTTTTCGATTCTTTCAAGGTAAAATTGATTCCTTCCTGCATTGTTTTTTCTTTCATTAATACTCAAGCTTACCTTCATCTGAGCCATCCGGACAATCGATGTAGCCGTCTCCAACATTGACCAGAGGCACGCATTGAGACGAGTTAGACCTGCATGGCTGTTCTAGCGACAGGTCACACCCAAACTCCGTGCTCTCCGCTGTGGGGCAAGAGAATTGATTGCTTAATATAGATAGATAGATAGAATTATCAGACTCGTGTAGTAATAATTTATCAATAATCACCTTTATACTGCCAACAAAAGACTAATCTGTGTCAACATTCATTATTAAACAAAAAAAAAATTAATTCTTTCTTTCGTTCAGACTTGAATGGCGTGAGAAATGGACAAGGTGAAATGAGGGCGGGGTGTTGAAAGTGAATTAATATTATGTTTATATACCTAGAGAGAGGGGGGGAAAGGAGACAGGAAGGAGAGAGAGAGGGTAAGAAAAGAGGGAGAGAAAATGCAATGAATGATTCGTAGTTTGAGATAATAATAATAATAATAATAATAATAATAATAATAATAATAATAATAATAATAATAATAAATAATAATAATAACAATAATTTACTGAATCTATCTATCTTGGTTTGTGTCTGTGAGAGAGAGAGAGAAAGAGATAGAGAAATAGAGAGAGAAGGAGAGAAAAAGAGAAAACAGAAAAAATGAGACTAACAGACAAACACACTCCACACACCCCTCCCCTTCCCCCCACAAACAAAAACAATGAACAAAAAATCCCCCCTCTCTCACCCCCACCAAAATAACACGACAGAAATAATCTCAAACTCCAACTTCCTCACATACAACCAAACCACAACCAAACCATAACTAATAATAATAAAGATCTCAATGAAGACAAAGTACCCTGTGCCCACCGACGCGTACCCACACACTTTGACGCTATACCCACCAACAAGAAGTGTGAGGGGGCAAGAAAGGTAGAAAAAAAATGACAATAATAATAATAATTCGACCTGGATTCAGACAGTAAATCCGGATTCAAGTCAAGGCGAACGGGCGAGGAGACTGTATCAACAAGAGCTGCACCATTACCACCACTACCCTACCCCTTGTCCAGTTGACGGAATGACCACGCCCTAATGACTACTACTACTTATTACTACTATTACTACTACTACTACTTACTACTACTTACTACTACTGCTACTATCATCAATATTATCATTAGGCAACAAGAACGAATTTGAGTCCCCTTAGGAATTAGACTAGCACACACACACACACACACACACACACACACACCAGCTGTTAAGTTCTGAGAGATTCAACACTAAGGCAAAACAGACAGACAGACAGACAGCAAAATAGACAGGAAGAGACGTACTGTTTATCTCTGTTTTTTCTCCTGTTGTTGTTGTCCCTTATTGCTGTTTTTCGTCCCAATTTCTGTTAGTTTATAGTCAAATTAAAACAGTCCCGTTGTGATGCCATATTCTGTTGTTACTCTATAGCCCCATTAAAACAGTCCCGTTGTGGTACCGTTGTTCCTAATTGACGTGTTCCGTATACAGGTGTGACAGTGATACACACTCAACCTGTCTTAATTACAGGTGAGACCCCGCACGCCCCTAAGGTCTACCTGTCAGTGAGGGTATGAAAGGCGTGGGGGCGTGTGGGGGCGTGTGAGAGAATACGGGCGTAGAATGAAGGAAAGAGAAGAGACAAGAGTGAGAGATTGTGCAATGAAAGAGAGAGGAACAGGAGGAACAATAATAATAAAGGAAAGCAACAAACGATAATAATAATAATAATAATAATAATAATAATAATAATAATAATAATATCCTACAAGTCATTTCTACCACCTTCATCTATAATACCTGTACACACACACACACACACACACACACACACACACACACACACACACACACACACACACACACCACAATCAAAGGGTTAATTAGCTGTCAGGGCATTGCGTCACGAAGGTCACAGCAGGTAAGAACAGGTGTGTGTGACGGTGGTGGTAATCTTACCTTGGTTTACCTGAGGATGGGCCAATCCACCAAGGTGAGGTAACAAAAGGTGTGTGTGTGTGCCCTGTGTGTGTATGTGTGTGTGTGTGCGTGTGTGTGTGTGTGTGTGTGTGTGTGTGTGTGTGTGTGTGTGTGTGTGTGCCTACATCAATCGTGGACGGCTCAGTCATTTCTATATCTAACTGCTCCACCGTCCACCTCTCTACCCCTCCCCACCTATCCCCCTATCCTCCTCCCCTCCAGACTAACCAATTCCACCCCTTCTTTCTCCCCCTTCCACCCGTATTCTCCCTCCCCTTCCACCCGTATTCTCCCCCTCCCCTTCAATCTCCTCTTCTCCCCCCCTTCCCCTTATTCTCCCCCCCTTCCACCCTTATTCTCCCCTCCCCTTCCCCTTTTATTCTCTCCCCCCTTCAATCTCTTATTCTCCCCTCCTCCCTTCCACCCCTTCTTCTCCCCCCTTCCCCTTATTCTCCCTCCCCCCTTCCACCCCTTCTTCCCCCTTCCTTATTCTCCCCTTCCACCCTTATTCTCCCTCCTTCCACCCCTTCTTCCCCTTCCTTATTCTCCCCCTCCCCCTTCCAATTCCTTCCCCTTATTCTCCCCCTCCCCTTCCAATTCTTCCTTCTCCTTCCACCCTTATTCTCCCCCTCCCCTCCCCCTTCCCGGTCAATGCATCACCTTGGCCCAACACTCGGCTGACCACACCCAAACACGTCTTATTTTTCGGCTGGGTATTATTACAAAACATCTTGGGCATCAGGTGTGGTTGCGTTAGTCAGCCCAATACCTGCCGCCTTAGCTGACGTAACTGATCTTTCTTATCGTATGTGTGTGTGTGTGTCGTGAGAGGGTTATATTTCTCATTTTCGTTTTATATTTATTTATTGAGGAAGGATGGGTGTGTCTCTCTCTCTCTCTCTCACCATTTCCTTCTCAACAGCAAATACACAAACACACCGTACCAAATCACCACGAATACAGCAAAAATACAGAGGGGAGGATCCAAGCTAAACTAACTATGAGGAGAGTTACAGGAATACAGTGCCAAAATACAGAAGATCTCAGAATACATAAACTTTATAAATATGACCCCGATTACAGAATGAAGATTACAATAGTCACTTTATTATTTTAGGGATACCATAATTACAGCATAACCAAAGACTACAGGGTTAGAAAGTTACAGCAATCACCTGTATCAATCCCTTGTAATCTTAATAGACGATACAGAGCATTACAGTTACAACAGTCGGTTATATACATCCAAAGTTACAGTAATACAACACCGCATTACAAATAAACAAACCATAACGATTACAGGAAATTACAGCACAAGTTTTCAAGGTATAAACAAACGCCTACAAATACATACACTACAGCACCAACAGGTTACAGTAAAGAAACAAACTACAGCAGGATCTACCAGGTAAGAAATACAGAGGCTGTACCCAGGTCACAGGTACAGTGTAATTATGGGTAGATTACAGGTACCGCAGAGCATCAGGTCAAGAGGTGAGAGAGAGAGAATGAACGGGACACATACACATAACACACGCATACATATACTGTATATACTGTACATACATACATACATACATACATACATACCAGGAAGTATTGAGGATCAGGAAGGAGAAGAAGAAGAAGAAGAAGAAGAAGAAGAAGAAGAAGAAGAAGAGTAATTACCCCCCCCTTTGCACCAGTGGATTACGAACGTCAGAGATGAAATAATTCAATAAAAAAAGCGAGAGGAAGAGGAAGTGAATAATAAGTGACATAGTAGAGAGACGGAAATGATGATGATGATGATGATGATAATGATGATAATGATGATGATGATGATGGTGATGATGATGGTGATAATGATGATGATGATGATATTTATACCAAAAGAATTATTACAATGATTATACTTTTACTACTACCACTACTACTACCACTACTACTACTACTACTACTACTACTACTACTACCACCACCACCACTACTACTTCACCCCCCCCCCGCCCCTAGGTGACTGTCTCAAGGCACTCCTGCTACGCTACGGTTCTTGACGATTTAGGCAAAGACACAGTTACTGAAAGGGTTGTAGGTCACGGCAGGTATCACCAGTCTACCAGTCACATCACACAGTCTTTACTTACCACTTCATCTATCTCCACTCACCCCCCCCCCTCAGTTATTTCTAGTTAGTTGTGCACCTTAACTGTTTGATATGCGAGGTATTGCCATTGCGTATTTTTTTTTTTTTTTGGGGGGGGGTATTTTTACTTATTTAATTGGTTATGTTTACGTATTTTATGTTAATCTTATTCGTAATTTGGGTTTTTTGTCGGTTATTTGTTGATTAGTTGAGTTTTTATATTATTTCGCGTTTATTTACATTATCTACATAAGTATTTATTATTTCCACGTATTTATCCCTGATTTCACACGTTTTCGTTCTTATTTCACACGTTTGCCAGTACCTCACTTATTTCCAGTTCAATGCACGTAGTTACACCGTTATTTCACCCTGAATGACTGTTCCAGGTGACCGAGGAATGTTTGTTGACCTGAGATCTGCTGACTCATCGTTTGTATACAGAAGACGGATTCATATGCGGATTATATGAACTTTATGAGAACGGAGGCCAAATAATACCATAGGTTGTCTGTACTGATTTTGGGGGGTAATTAAGTTATTAGTAATTATATGAATGAAATTAAATTGAACTACACACACACACACACACCCACACAACTATACACACACACAACCATACACACACACAGCCATAACCACACACACACACACAACCATAACCACACACACACAAACACACACAGGCTGTCCTAAGTGGAAAATGTGTCTTCAGGTAACTCGTGTGTGTGTGTGTGTGTGTGTGTGTGTGTGTGTGTGTGTAGGGAAAGAGTTTGAGAGAGAGGGGAAGGAAGAAGAGAAGGAACAGAAGGAAGGGGGGGGCGGGAAGAGGAAGGGGAGAGGAGGAAGAGGTGACAATAAAACTGAACACGTGGTTGAAGTAATGAAACACGGGATGGGGGGGAGGGGTGAGGTAGTGACAGTAAACACCAGTACAGTTATGTTAATTGGTGGGCTGTTCCACCTCTTGAGCCCCCCACGCCACCACCACAGTACCACACCACCACACACACTACTTCATACCACCCACTATTATAACCCTGAAATAACCCATACTAAATATCCACTACAGCAATACACCAGTGAGTCAAGATAGTGCTAAGCCAGCTCACGTCTTCCCCTGGCGTCAATAAGGCCGCTAATCTCACATGTAAGAGAGGGAAAATGGTCTTATAAAACATTAGGTAGTAGGCAGCTACCAAACAGGGAGGTACTGCCACCTGGGAAGACATTGGAAGCGTAATGTGCTGTCTAATGGTAGACCCTGCTGCCATATAGCATAAAAAAGTTGTGACCAAGTCCCAGGTTGCTGATCTGACTTTCTGCCTCATTTACACACAATTGCAGGGTCTCAATTGTTTCTCTCACTTTGACAACACAACACAACACAACACAACACAACACAACACAACACAACACAACACAACACAACACAACACAACACAACACAACATATATTGTTTCTCACTCTTGATCTTTTCTTAAATGTTTGTATTTATTTATGGCTTTTTATCATTATTATTATTATTAATATATTTTCGCCCCCCAGGCCCCGATGTGGGTCAGTGACCCGTGCCCGGGTGGGCTAATCCACATTAAAAAATGTACGTATGTATGTATGTATGTATGTATGTACGAATGTATGTACAGTATGTATGTCTCCTCAGCAACCCAGCGTCCCGTGAGCGGCAGTGACCAGCACCTGGCTGACGCTTTTATTAGCCAACAACAATTTCTTGGCCAACATCAACACGGCTGATTAATTTTCTGGTCCACCGTGTGTGTGTGTGTGTGTGTGTGTGTGTGTGTGTGTGTGTGTGTGTGTGTGTGTGTGTGTGTGTGTGTGTGTGTAAAAGGAGAAACAGAAGTTAAGAGAGAAGAGAGTGTGAGAGTGAAAGAGAAACAGCGAAACAGATAAAAGATAAATAGAACAGATAGACACAGACACACACACACGGACGCCATTTAAATGAGGCGACGAGGGCGTGCATGATAAACAAGAAGCCGGCCACCCACACCTGTACCTGACTCGTGTTGCACCTGGCCACTGTGCTGAGGTTAGAGGGGTGACGTCATACAGGTAGAGTGGTGACGTCATGTATAGGTTGGAATAGTGATGTCATGCAGATAGTGGTGACGTTATACAGGTAGTGTGGTGACGTTATATAGATAGAATAGTGACGTCATGTAATTAGATTGGTGATGTCATAAAGGTAAAGTGATGACGTCCTACAAGTAAAGTGGTGACGTCATACAGGTATCGCGCAGGTAAGCAGGTCAGCCAGAACATTGGTATTGGACTCAACAACCTCCTCCTCCTCCTCGTTCTCTTCCTCTTTCTTCCCCTTCTCCTCCTCTTCCTCCTCCTTCCTTCTTCTCTTTCTCCTACTTTTCCTCCTCCTCTCTTCCTCTTCCTCCTCCTCTTTCTTCTCCTCTTCCTCCTACTTCTCCTCCTCCTCCTCCTCCTGTTGATCTGTTCTTTCTCTGAGGTAAATATAAAAACTTAAGAATATAACGACAAGTCATACAGTGATGTGGCGAGTATAACTGTCATCTATAATAACGAGAGAGAGAGAGAGAGAGAGAGAGAGAGGGGGGGAGAGAGAGAGAGAAGCCAGATAGGGCTAAGGCATTCTGGCTTTCACTCCCTAATAAGTTATATTAAATAAAATCTTCCTTAATCACAGCCCGTAAAAGGTCAGGTAATACCCCCCTCACTCCCTGCTGAGAGAGACAGAGTAAGAAAGAGACAGGGAAGAAACAGCAATATAAAGAACTAGCTAGAGAGACACATTCCTATTTTACCTACTATAATACTCAATATATATCTCATTGTTATCTTCATACTTATATCCGTTACGTCATTATATAAGCCAGAGATGTCCCCCACCCCTCCATTATAAATATAGAATGATACAGCTCCAGACACGCGAAGCTGAAGCTAACATGAGAATTATAAACCTCAGCGTGGGATAAATCTTTCGTCATGACCAAGCAAACACACACACACACGTACAATGACTTACATGTAGGTAAAAAAAAATACACACACACACACAAACACGGCGATAGCACCAAGGCTTACCGTGAAAATAGGACGAGTTACGTAATTAGAACAGAAAAATACACCAAAGAAACATTCAGCTGTTGACATACACGAAACAAAACAAATGACAGTCACCTAACGCCAATAGATGACTGAACTTGGCTGCTATCCTAGTTTTTTTTCTTTACCATCTCTATTACACCGTTTTCATACACGAATCAGGATAAAATATATATAAAAGGTGTCAGTTTAAATATAAAAAAGTCGTAAACGATAAATAAAAAACCATAATATAGAGACCAACTATAAACACAATCTAAAAAAAAACAATAAGTGACAGTAACTGGATGACAATAGACGACTGAACTTCCCCGCCGTCTTATTCTCTTCCCTCCAAACACCATCACGTCACATTGAATAGACAACCTAAGACTATAAAAGCCTCCAAAAAAGACTAATTGATATAAAAACAATAACAAAAGGTATAAAACAAAACTCTAACACATCAGTTAACGCGCCAAAAAAAAACAAAAGAGAATCATTCAAGACGTATAAATGATGACAGCACTGCAGCATCGGAACTCACTGAGAGAGAGACTCTTACTTAACTCTAACACCACCAGAGAGCGTTTTACAGCGTGACTTAAGAGCTTTAGAGAACCCAAGAACCAGGGTTGGTTTTTTTTTAGTCTTATGTGGCCTGACCGTCGAGAGAATTCGTGCGTGTAGCGTTGATGAGATGCGTGTGGAGGAGGAAGAAGAACAAGCCTTTCAATGACTCCTGTACGATGACGGGCACATGTACTTAGGTGAAGAGGGGAAGAGGAGGAGGAAGAAGAAGGAAGAGGAGGGGAAGGAGGAGGAAGAAGAAGGAAGAGGAGAGGAAGAAGGAGGAGGTAATGGGAAATATGATAAGAAAAAGAGGAGAGAGTGAAGGGAACGGATGGAGCAAGGGGGAGAGGAGAAGAATAGTAAGGAGGGGTAAAGGAGAGAAGAAATAAGGAGGAAAGGGAGAGAAAAGAGGAAAGAGAGGGGAGTAAGGATAGAGAGAAGCACACAAAGTAAAAGAGGATTGGACTCTCTCTCTCTCTCACACACACACACACAGATAACTCCAGGTTGGCGAGAAATGAGTTCAGGGTTACACTAATTACATTCTTCAGCCGTCTCAATTCCCTCATGAGAATACTGAATGAAAGTTGACATGAAACCATGAATTAAAACTAAATAGACACTATTATACTCTCTATAAAAGTATTATTTTATTTTATAGATAATATGTATAGATCCATTTATAAGACTTTGAGTTAGTGAATAAAATCTAAACCACTTTCATTATAATCGTTATTCTTTTTTTGTGGCGGCCAGGATAAAGATCAAATTAATCCCTCAATAAATAAAAAATAAGCTTTCATTCCCTTTATAAACAAACCATTAATCTCCCAAAACAATAAGAACATTTTACTTTATCTGCGTGACAAGAAACGACGCAGGGAGAATTAAGTACCAAGCTCTTAAATATCCTCCCGTCAAAAAAACAAAAGCCGCTCGAACAATAAGGGCACGAACAAAACAATGAGACAAAAGAGCATCACGTCACAAGGTCAGTGTTACGATCGACGTTATCTCACACCCCGATCACTTAGGCTCTTTCAATTCCTTATTTTTTTTACGACATTTATTACTTTTCACGGTGTCTATTTTTTTATTTATATATACGAGGTAATAAGTGAGAATACTTTGGATCACTATTTACTGTAGTTTTTAATTCAGATTCGTGTTGATATAGAGAGACGGACAGAGAGAGAGAGAGAGGGGGGGGAGGGGGGGACAAATACACACACAGACAGATGGAATGAAAGACACACGGACACGTACACGGACGGTTAAACAGATAAACGGAAGGACAGACAAACAGACACTTTAAGGACACAATAAAATAATAACTCTCACGAACAATAATAATTATAACCTTGTGAGACAGCGCTATGAAAATGTCTTCTACCATGTACGTGACTTACTGTATCTTAGGACGTGACACACACACACACACACACATACATACACACACACACACACACACACACACATAGCAGTCACGTCATCTCTCTCTACCTGGTGTTTATGTTCCTGGAATCATCGTTACGTCATAATTAGTGGTTTAAATGAAGTGGTTACCAAGAGATATTGGCTTGATCTGGGTCACCAAGGCAACCGTCTAGCATCCACTGGGTCACCAAGGCAACTAACTCCCAATAGCGTCCACCAGGTGTTGTAATGATGCTTGCCTGCCCTCCCTCCTCCCCATCCCCCCTCCCTCCTCCCCATCCCCCCTCCCTCTCATCTTCCCCCTCCTCTCTTCTCCATCACACTGCCTGTAGTAGCTCCTTTCTTCTCAATTAACACCTGTTGCTCCCACCTCTCACCTGTACAACCACCTCCACCTCTCCTTTCCCATAAGACGTGTGTGTGTGTGTGTGTGTGTGTGTGTGTGTGTGTGTGTGTGTGTGTGTGTGTGTGTGTGTGTGTGTGGGTGTGTGTGTGTGTGTTAGGTCTGAGTTATAGTTATCATCACTATTGTACTCTTGGTGATAATTACATATAGTTAACATTGTAGATTAATTACGGTATATATCTCATTAAGTTGTTGATATAATAAGTGTTACCTAAGTGTTACTTAAGTGTTACTTGAGTGTTACATGCAGTGATTTTTTTAAAACTCTCCTTCCTCTCCCTCTCTCCTCCCCTTTCTTTCCCCTCTCCCTCTCTCCTCCCCTTTCTTCCCCTCTTCCTCTCTCCTTAGTTAGTTAGTTACTCCCACTCCCTGGCCAGTCAAGAATAACATTACACAACATAATCAAAACAAAAAAACAACAAAAATCAACACAAAACAACAACAACAAAATCTAAACAATCAAAACAACAAAAATCAACAACAAAACTCAACATCAACAGACAATTGCCCCAACGAAATAGGTCTGTAGTTCAACCCGGAAACAGACAGCCTCCATGTTGGTCGTGTTTCCGTGCACCCTCACATTAACACCACCAACCTCTTGACTGGCTCTTCACCATCAATCACTATCATCATCCACCATCAACTCACTATCAAAGCTAAGACATAGTATTTCTACCCTTCAATTG
>NW_024742238.1:5860129-5872629 GCF_018991925.1 Homarus americanus | reverse complement strand
GTAGGATGGTGGTGGTAGTGATGGTGGTGGTAATGATGGTGGTGGTAGTGATGGTGGTGGTGATGGTGGTGGTGATGGTGGTGATGTAGTGATGGTGGTGATGGTAGTGATGGTGATGGTGGTGGTAGTGATGGTGGTGATGGTGGTGATGGTGATGGTGGTGGTAGGTGATGGTGGTGAGTGGTGGTGATGGTGATGGTGGTGGTAGTGATGGTGGTGGTGATGGTAGGATGGTGAGTGGTGGTGGTAGTGATGGTGGTGATGGTAGATGGTGATGGTGGTGGTGGTAGGTGGGATTATGGATACAGATAGGCGAGAGAGAGAGAGAGGAGAGAGAGAGGAGAGGCTGGCTGGTTGTACTTGGTGACCCAGACACTTGCCTGTGACATTTACTGACTGTTTTTATTACTGAATATTGAACTAGAGGGAGGGAGGGAGGGGAGAGGGGAGGAGGGAGGGGGGGAAGGGAAGTGGGTTAGAGGAGAGGTAAAAGGAAGGAGGGAGAGAGAAGGAGGGATAAGGAAGGTGACATAAAGGATGATAAACAGATGAAGTAAAAACAACAAAAACAATGAAGATGTTCCCTCCTTCCCCCTCTCCCTCCACTCTCCTCCCTCTCCCTCCTTCTCCCTCCTCTCCCTCCTTTGAGACCATATATCACGTATGGTATGGCTCAGTTAAAACACACACACACACACACGGTGTTTGTAGGTCAACGTGTGGTTCTGTTATAATTATTTTTTTGGTCATCACAGTAATTTTTTCTCTGTTCAGTGTGTAGTTGTTGTTATTGTTTGTTGTTGTTGTTGTTTGTTGTTGTTGTTTATTGTTGATGTTTGTTGTTGTTATTGTTGCTGTTTTTATTTGTTTCTATATTTTAATTATATTTATTACAATTATTCTTCTTAGTATTATCATTCTTATTCATCCGCTTATTATTATAATTATTTCATTATTATTATTATTATTCTTCCTTTTCATCTCCTCATCGCTTCTTCCCTCTTTCCTTTGTTGTTCCCTCCCCCTTTCCTCTATTACCCCCTCTTCTCTACACTTCTCAAATTGGTGCACTGTTAAGGACCATCAATTGACCTCAGTATCCAATCATACCTAATTAATCATCCACTTTTTACTGTTAGACCCTAAGACCTTGCCTGGAGGAGAGGGAGGGGGGGGGAGTGGAGAGGAGGAAATGGGGTGGCGGAGAGGGAGTGAGGACGTGCGAGGTGAGGTGAGGGAGGTAAGGGTGAGGTAATGAAGTAGGGGAGGAGGTAAGATGGCGAGAAGTGAGGAAGGTTGAGGAGAGAGAGAGAGAGTAGATGGAAGCAAGAGAAAGATAATACAAAGGAATAGAAGAACACAAAATAAATACAAAAGGAGAGAAGAAAGGAACAAAAGATAGATAGATAGGACAGATAAAGAGAGAGAGAGAGAGAGAGAGAGAGAGAGAGAGAGAGAGAGAGAGAGAGAGAGAGAGAGAGAGACACGTCACTACCGTATATTAAAGTGACCGTCATAATAGAGTCCTCCTGAAGGTCGCTGGAACAAACAGTACCTCATACACAACCACCACCACCCCGCCCTCTGGTGTAGTGTGGTGTGTGGGTGTTAGTAGCAGTAGCAGTAGTAGTAGTAGTAGAAGTAGTAGTAGTAGTAGTAGTAGTAGTAACAATAATAATAACAACAACACACAACCCAGCATCGACAAATTAAAAAAAAAACACCAAAAATCAATCACACACACACACACAAACAAACACACACAATCACACACACACACACACGCCCACACACACACACACACGCCCATAGGATCAGATGACGTCAGGTTCTCATAAATTACCATATATATATAAAGATTAATTTCAGTGTCTAGAGGACCCATGTACCTTTACGTCTTACTTCTGAGGGTGTTTTATCTATTTATCTATCTATCCATCTATCTATATATCTATCCATCTATCTATATATCTATCCATCTATCTATCCATCTATCTATATATCTATCCATCTATCTATCCATCTATCTATCCATCCATCCCTCCCTCTATCCCTCCATCTATCCCACCTTAACTACAGAGTACTCGACACACTCATCAACAAACAAACAAACAAACAAACACAAAACAAAAACAATAGCTCTTTTGTGTAGCTATTTTTTATTGACCTTTTATTAATGTTTTTATTACTTTCTGTTTTATGGAGTCTAATAAAAAAAGTCTTAATTAAGTCTTAAGGACATTTTAATGGTATACTTTTGAAGGAGTTTTGTGCCTTCTGTTACGGTAGAGTCTTAGTGATAGATCGACGCCATGTTGGAATTTTTTTTGGGGGGGCGGGGGGTTACAGTGTTGGCTTTTGGGTTTATGTAAAGTACAAAATATGACGGAATGAGCCTTTATGAATTGATCTTATTACTACTACTACTACTACTACTGCTACTACTACTACTACTGACTCTGTGAAGTGAACAGTTGGGGGCGTGAGGGGGGGGGGAGAGTGAGAAAGCCTGGGGCAAGATAGTGACACACCGAGTGACTGAGTGACCTTTTAAGGAGTAGATTGGTCGGTCAGTGGCATGTAGCTTGACCTTTAAAGCCTTTACTAATGGTTAGGTTAGGTTGCTTATGTCAGTCTGTCTCTCTCTCTCTCTCTCCCCATCTTGGTGCCAGTGAACGTCTAAGTCACCATTATCGGTCACCAAGTGTTGCATCATCACCAGCGGGGCCCTATCATGGTGAGTATGTGGTGACCTCTCTATTTAACGGTCCATATGATGAGGAATGTTCGCTATAACGAGGATCTCTCTCTCTCTCTCTCTCTCAAAGACTGATGAGGAATGTCCGCTAAATGAGATCTCTCAAGATCGATGAGGAACGTCCGCTATAACGAGGATCTTCAAAAGACCGATGAGGAATGTCCGCTGGCACGAGGATCTTCAAAGACCGATGAGAATGTCCGCTATAACGAGGATCTTTCTCAAAGACTGATGAGAATGTCCGCTATAACGAGGATCTCTCTGTAGCAGGCCACACACACTCTCTCAAAGACCGATGGAGAACAACTGCTATAACGAGGATCTCTTCAGCAGGCCACACACACTTCTCTCAAAGACTGCTATCAATACTACTAACCAACCAGCTACCACCACCACCACCATCATCACTACCAGCCAGCTACCACCATCGCGCCACTATCATCACTACCATCCAGTCACCACCATCGCACTACCACCACTATACCACCACAACCACCAGGGCTTGACCTTTACCCCGAGGATGATCACGTCTTGTGTTCTACCTCATCACACACACACACACACACACACACACACACACACACACACACACACACACACACCATCTGGTAAATTTCTCTTCATTCATTGAAAGAAATACTTCGCCAGAGGGAGGACCCGCTTCCTGTCGTGGCCGCGTGAGTATGGGGTGCTTACTCATACTTCGCCAGCACGAGCGATGAGTAGAGCCTGACGTTTACCCTTCTGTATTAACCTCAATCAGTCAGGTTAAAGAGGAAAAAGAACATGTATAGAGCCTCCTGACGCAGCCACCAAGGTATACAAGAGGTTGGTGGTTTATTGAGTAGCGGCCGACGTCATTATTCACACCCTGTTAGGTCCACATGCTGAGTGTTGGATGGTGAATAGGTGTCAGCATAGTGTGGTGGTGTGTCAGCATAGTGTGGTGGTGTGTCAGCATAGTGTGGTGGTGTGTCAGCATAGTGTGGTGGTGTGTCAGCATAGTGTGGTGGTAAAGTCAGCATAGTGTGGTGGTGTGTCAGCATAGTGTGGTGGCCAGCATAGTGTGGTGGTGTGGCTAGCATAGTGTGGTGTGTCAGCATAGTGTGGTGTGTCAGCATAGTGAGGTGGTGTGTCAGCATAGTGAGGTGGGTGTGTCAGTATAGTGTGGTGGTGTGTCAGCATAGGTGGTGTGTCAGCATAGTGTGGTGGTGTGTCAGCATAGTGTGGTGGTGTGTCACATAGTGTGGTGGTGTGTCGTATAGTGGTGGTGTGTCAGCATAGAGGTGGTGTGTCAGCATAGTGTGGTGGTGTGTCAGCATAGTGTGGTGGTGTGTCGTTATTAGTGTGTGGTGTGTCAGCATAGTGTGGTGGTGTCACATAGTGAGGTGGTGTGTCAGCATAGTGTGTGGTGCCGCATAGTGTTGAGGTGTGTGTCAGCATAGTGTGGTGGTGTGTCAGCATAGTGTGGCTACCTGGTAGGAGGCCATCAAGTAAAGCAACAGTAGCAGTAACATCATCAGTTCCTGTTGCTTAATGACAACAGGAGGAGCAACGGCAGTCAACAGGAAGGACATGCCATACTTAGAGTAGTATCGAACAACGGTAACAGCAGCAACAGAAACAACAGTAGCACTTCCTGTACCAACCTTACACACACACACACACACACGTCAAACTCTCACACATACACACACACACACCCGACAGCCTTCCACATACATACCTGACAGTTCCCACACACACACACACACACCTGTCAAACTCTCACACATATACACACACCCGACAGCCTTCCACACACATACCTGACAGTCCTCCCACACCTGTCAATATAGTCCTGGAAGCCACAGGTGTGGAGTTGTGTTCACCTGGACGCTGAAATACCTGAGGTGAAAGTCAGGTTGAACGTGTCTGGCTCAGTCTGGTGCAGTCTGTCTACAGTCTAATACACTTCTTGGCTCATTGGGATCACCCCTAGTTGGGCCTGTTCTCAGTCTAATCTCCTGAACTCACTCTGATGTTCTTAATCACACCTTTTGATCGCAGTCTGAACATCTGAACACCATTCATCACAGTCTTGGTACTATAGCACACTCTGGTCACCACCTGAGCTCAGTCTGTTCACCTGAGCTCACTATGAACACTGTCTAGGCACCTCTGGCTCAGTCTGACCACCTGAGCTCAGCCTGACCACCACCTAAGCTAAACCTGATCACCACCTGAGCTAAACCTGATCACCTGAGCCCAGCCTGATCACCACCTGAGCTCAGTCTGATCACCTGAGCCCAGCTTGATTACCACCTGAGCTAAACCTGATCACCTGAGCCCAGCCTGATCACCACCTGAGCTAAACCTGATCACCTGAGCCCAGCCTGATCACCACCTGAGCTAAACCTGATCACCTGAGCCTAGCCTGATCACCACCTGAGCTCAGCCTGAGAGACAAGTGACTCGTGGGTGAAGGATATACATAAATGGCAGTGGTTCCTTATAAGCTCCTTCAGGGATGTTTTCTCTCCCTCACTCACTCACTATCTCCCTCCCTCACTCACTATCTCCCTCCCTCACTCACTATCTCCCTCCCTCACTCACTCTCTCCCTCACTCACTCACTATCTCCCTCCCTCACTCACTATCTCCCTCCCTCACTCACTCTCTCCCTCACTCACTCACTCTCTCCCTCACTCACTATCTCCCTCCCTCACTCACTCTCTCCCTCACTCACTATCTACCTCACTCTCTCCCTCACTCAATATCTCCCTTAATTGTCTCTCCCCATCTTTACTCCCCCCCTCATGTCTCCTACTTTGTTTCTTTCCAGGTCCTCACTGCCCTGACCTGATGCTAATTTGATTCCGTTTCCTCCGCGTCTAATTCCGTCTCCTCCGCGTCTAATTCCGTCTCCGGTGTTCACAGGCGACGCCAGAGCTTGTTATGATTCCCACGACGCGATCAATGTTACGCACAGTTACCACGAGGACCACGTAACAGCTGCACGCACGTGTGTGTGTGTGTGTGTGTGTGTGTGACGAATCGATTTAGCTGTTAGCATTTGGGTAATTTTTCCAACAATAAATATAATAACGATAATAACAGCTTTAATAACAATACTACTATTACTACTTACTACTACTACTACTACTGCTACCTTCACCACCACTACTACTTCCTTCACTACTACCTACTGCTACTATTTTTTTTACAACCAATTTACAAAACAGTACAAGGTTTTTTCTTTTTTTTTTTACAAATTCAATTAAAACGTAGAAAAAATAGTAAAATGTAAAAAAAATTTAAATTACGTCGACAACCGTAAAACTATGTCTAAAACGTAAACAAAACTAAATAAAAACGTAAATAAAAATATAAAAACGTAAAAATAAATTATCGAAAAAGGTAAAAAAAAAATAGAACCGTGTAAACATATGTAAATGAACCGACAGCGTTTACGAAAGGTGGTGGTAGTTTGGTGAGTCTCAAGCTGTGACCACTGACCACAAGGTGTATGACTGTCTGGTGGTGTAACAGTAACTAAGGCAGGTAGCAGTGACTGATTGGTACAGGTAACAGTGACTGCTTGGTACAGGTGGCAGTGACTCGTAAAGGAAGCAGTTAATAGTACAGGTAGCAGTGACTAGCCCAGACAACAGTGACCAGCCCTGGCAGTGACTGGCAGCAGGAGAATGCGTGAGAACGTACACGGGGAGGCAGTGCCCAACATATGGTGTGTGTGTGTGTGTGTGTGCGCGCGAGGTTATCAACAAACACAACGGGACACTTAACCTCACAATAAATTACTTGTAAAGACGAACTGCGTTGATAAGTGTAGCGTTAAGTGAGACAGTACCCCGTGAGAGAGAGAGAGAGAGAGAGAGAGAGATAAGTAAATGGAGACTTAAAGAAGAAGGAGGAGGAGGAGGAGGAGGAGGAGGAGTAGAGGAAGTAGAAGAAGAAGGAGGAGGAAGAAAAGGAAGAGGAGAAGGAGGAACGGGTAAAGCGTGAGAGAAAGCTGGTGAGGGTGAGGGAGGGAGGGAGGGCCCGGTGGGTGGGAGAGGGGAAGGGGGGTGAGGGGTTGTGCTGTGGGGAGGGAGAGGGGCGGAGGAGGAAAGAGGGGGGGGATTGAGGGAGTGTAGTGCTGGGTGGAGAGAGGAGGAGGGAGGCACCGTGCCATACAGGCCGGGATTGGTTCATACCTGCTCGTTGAAATCCCCATCAACCCGGCCAGCTGCTAGTGACCTCTCTGTCTCTCTCTCTCTTCTGATAAACTCCAATCGGATATTTTACCTCAAAACCTAACCATTTTTTTTTCGCTTCGATGCTTGAAAAAATAAATGATAGCTTGGTCACAGGTGGAGATAAGATAGATAATATAATAGATGAAATAGATAATAGATAAGAGAGATAGGTATTGACTTTAATTAATTGATGAGACTTTACTAACTATGCCCCAAATATTCCATCAGTCATGTCAGTTAATTTCTGTACCTTTATTTTTTTTTTCACAGGTGTAACAAAACATAATTAAAATCTTGGTAATTTTATCCCAGGTGAGAGAGAGAGAGAGAGAATTATAGAGACACGATTATACAGGTTATAGGTTGTATTACTGACCTGTTGAAGTCGAGGCAACACACGCCACTAAGAACGCCCACAGCGGCACATATATAGTTCTCGTTATTATAAACATATTTTCTGGTTTTTTTGTTTTGTTTTGGTTTTCTGTCACTAATTAGTTTTAATTTTCTTTCACTATTTCACTTTTATTATTTATAAGTATCCAGAACACGTCACTGTTTTTTTATCGACACCAAAAATAATTGGATTTAAAGCCTCCTGAGATAATTTCCTTTTCTTATATCCTCCGACGTTCACTATATAACCGCTTCCACCTCCATTTTGGCGGTTGACTGGTTTATCTTACGGACTCAAGCTCAAGTGTGTGTGTGTGACGGAGCTGCACCGACCTCATGCCATCAGAGTCGGGACCTTTCTGAGGCACACCTTCACGCTCGCCAAGAAACTGGGTCTCGGAGGAGCGGCAACAATCCGAGACGTCTTACCGTCTCCTGCTCATGGAATCCCGAACTGATGACGACGCTTGGCCGGCCAGAGTCTCGGATGGTTACGAAACGTAGGAGGGAAACGAATATGCCGACCCACTCCTTGATTTTAGTGAAGTCCAAAGCTTTTGAAATTCCACCCTAATCCAAGGCTCAATATAACGATTATATATCTCTAATTAAAGAATATATTCCTGGTCTCATATCCCAAGCAGTGAGGCGAGGTGAGGAGATCGGAGTTACTGAGATAAATGGTGAGTTGAAACAGTACCGCGCGATGGATGGTCCAGGCGGGTCCAGCGGGAATGGGAAGGAGAGGAGGATCGTGTGGTTAACGTGGGAAAGGAATTTACATGAGAAAGTTGACGTTAGTGCTGTGTGTGTGTGTGTGTGTGTGTGTGTGTGTGTGTGTGTGTGTGTGTGTGTGTGTGTGTGTGTGTGTGTGTGTGTGTGTGTGTGTGTGTGTGTGTGTGTGTGTGTGTCAGCCACTGTGGAAACGTTCAACAAGTCTCTTCCCCTATTAATTATTATCTTACGTATTACGCTATTGGTTAGGATAGGTTATGGTTAGGTTAGGTTTAATTAGGTTAAATTAGGTTAAGCTAGATAGATAGATAGATAGATAGATAGATAGATAGATAGATAACAGTAATAAATAAAGACTACAAAGAGAAAGATATCACAGCTCATATCAGGTACACAATCAACCAGATCACCTGAAGAATAACCACCCTAACCTAACCTAACCTAACCTAACCTAACCTAACCATAACCTAACCTAACCTAAACCAAACCAAACAACTCCCAAGGTAACGTTAGGGTGTTTAATCTTCAAGTGACAAAAAAACTGGGGTGGCAAAGCTTCAGGTGATCAAATTAACCTGTTAAGCAAGATTCCCTCAGGTAGCTTCCAGGTGAGTGAGTGAATGCGTGTCTGAAATGTTTACCTGAGATAATGTGTTGTAATTTGTGAGAATCAGAGAATGACGGAAGATCAAGGTTGTGTGTGTGTGTGTGTGTGTGTGTGTGTGTGTGTGTGTGTGTGTGTGTGTGTGTGTGTGTGTGTGTGTGTGTGTTGAGATGGGATTGATGATTATAAGGATGACTCTCTCTTCCTCTTTCTTTTCCACCCCCTCCCTCCTTTCTCCCTTACACCTCTCTCTCCTCCTCACATACACACTCTCTACCCTTCCTCACGTTCCTCCTTCACCCCTACCCCCCACCCCCTCCCCCCAAACACCCTAATCACCTTTTCTCTCACCCCTTGACACTCCACGCCTACTCTCTCACCTCACCCACCCCCCCACAGTAGGGGCACGTCACCTCAGGGAACACCCCCCCTTACACCCTCTGGATAAGTCACACCTTGCCACATTCTTATTAACCAACACACACACACACACACACACACACACACACACACACACACACTGTTTCCTCGCCAGGGGCAACAAAGTGCTCAACCAACCCGAGCTTAATTAGTGTTTGGTATGAATGACCTACTTACGATGGTTAAACACTCCACTAACGACCATTCCATCAGTAACGACCGTGTATGATGTTTATATTGGAGTATGTCTTATATACCATGAAATATACTAACTAAAATATATTTCAAAATATACTGAATATCCTTCTAATTATACTGAATATACTTCTAAATATACTGAATATACTTCTAAATATACTAACTACAAACATACACCGTAATTAAATATATAGTTAATTATGAAAAAAATTAATTAAAATACGAAAAATTATCTAGATTTAACAATTATTAATCCAAAATCAAAATAAGATTACGATAATAAATTCTAGACTTAAATATAATCAAATAATTCACAATTAATAATAATTATTTTTTTTTTTAAAAGAGGTGAAAGTACTATGTTGGTGTGGTGGTTGTGTCGTTATAGCCCGGAGGTGTGTAAGACAATAGAGTACATCGATTCATTGTGACACTAACAGATGGCGCCCCAGGCTCTCTCTATACATACATACATAAAGGCGTACACATATACATACACACACACATATATACGTAAATACAGACACATAAGACGGCCGTACTGATGAAGAGTCACACTACTGATTAATGAAGACAATAACAAAAATAATAATAATAATAATAATAATAATAATAATAATAATAATAATAATAATAATAATAATAATAATAAATAAAAATAAATAAATAAAAATAAAAATAAATAAATAAAAATAAAATAATAATAAAAATTCAAATAATATAATAATGAAATAAATAAAATAAAATACATCTCCTTATAGTTCCTCTTCTGGATCTCAATTGGTGTGAAAAAAATCGCCTCCACTAACGTTTATCCATACAGTTTTAAGTCAAGGTTATGCTGGGTCCTGATCGGTGTGAATCTTTGCTCTTATAAAGGTAAACAAACATCATAATATAACTTAGAAAAAATATCATAGCTAACCTCTCTCTACACCTCACGTACACAAAATAACACAACACCACATAAGGCAGGAGACATAGTTATGGGTGTATATCATCTCGACAGATCATCACTACAAGACAAAGCAACAATATTCACAGGTTAAATTCTCTACATATCATTCAGGAGTCGAACCACGGTCTCTAAGGGTTGGGTCTTGAACCCTTGTCCACAGAGCTTGAAGAGGGGGAGGGGTGGGGAGGGGGGAGGAGGGGAGGGGTGGGGAAGGGGAGGGGGAGAGGGGAGAGGGGGAGGGAAGGGGGCCATTATTGTTTTTGCTGTTGTTTCTATTATTTTCCATATATGTTTGATGATGATGATGGAGAATGATGATGATGATGATATGATGATGATGATGATGATGATGATGATGAGGATGATAATGATGATGATGATAATAATAACAGAAAGATCCATAGCAACACCAACAACCACCACCACCACAACATCAACCCCCCCTTGACCAGGTATCGTCATTACCACAAACAGCTGATCAGACCAAAACAAGGAGGAACAGGAAGGCCTAACAGCTGGTTCAATGTCAACAAAAGATGGTCCAGTAATCTCCCCTCACCATCTGTGTGTGTATCTTGCGCAACACATCTAAGAGTAACTGTTGCTGTCTGTCTGTCTGTCTGTCTCTCTGCCTGTCTGTCTGTCTGTCTCTGTCTGTTACAACATAGGGTGTGTGTAACGTTCAGCATTCCCCCCCCAAGTCACCTGGTGGAGGAGTGTTGAGAGAGGAGAGAGAGAGAGAGAGAGAGAGAGAGAGAGAGAACACAAGAAGTTAACCCGAGTCATCAACAACAATCGCGATATGAAGCATGCAGACAGGTTGAACGTGAGGGAGGGGGGGTAGAGAGGAAAGGAGGGAAGGAGGGAAGGAGGGAAGGAGGGAAGATGATAGGTAGGTAGGTAGGTAGGCAGGTAGGTAGGTAGGCAGGCAGGTAATAGGTAGGTCACTGGGTTGGCTGGTATAAGCGCCTCGACTCCCAGAGAAAGTTGGGTCAAACCGGAATATTCTTGTATATATATATATATATATACCCCTACCTCCTCTTCCTCCTCCTCCTCTTCTTCCTCTACCTCCTCTTCCTCCTCCTCCTCCTCTTCTTCCTCTACTTCCTCTTCTTCTTCCTCTTCTTCCTCTACTTCCTCTTCTTCCTCCTCTTCTTCTTCCTCTTCTTCCTCCTCTTCTGTTTCTTCTTCCTTTCCTTCCTCTACCTCTTCCTCCCCCTCCTCTTCCTCTTGTGGCCCCTTCCTCTATAACTCACTAGATAACATAACTACCTCGTGTTATAGAAGGATTAGATGGCGTATAATTTATGATAAAAGTTATAGAAGCGTTAGTTTGTTTTTTTAAGAATTTTTCCCACCATTTTGATGTTTGGTGTCGGGCAGCGCCATGTTGGTATGTCAGGTTACCAAGTTGTTAATTTTTTAAACATTATTTTTTTTTCGTCTATAATGAATAAAAACTTAAATTAATGATAGATTTAAAGGGAGTATTTATCTCATGTTGATTTAAATTGTATATAGATTAGTTTTGGTGTTTATTATGACAGTGATTAAATCATTGTTGAATTAAAGGAATTGGAAACTTTGGTATGGTAAGCGAGATGACAGACAGACAGACAGACAGATAGACAGACAGGCAGACAGATGAAAGACAATATTTGAATTATCTGTTTTTGTTTCGAGTTTTATGTCGAGTTTTTGTGTCGAGTTTCAATTGCCTAGTTTTATTTGTCGAGTTTTGTGTCGAGTTTCTATTATCGAGTTTTATTTGTCGAGTTTCACCTGTGTAAACAATTAACATCTGGCTACACTGCTCCTTTACCTGGATGAGCCGAAAAAATTAGAGTAAATGTTGAATGTTTTGCAAATGACGATGACGAAAAGAGGATGGAGAAAGAATTGGTGTGTTGAGGGTAGAGAGAGAGAGAGAGAGAGAGGACACACACCTCTCTCTCTCTCTCTCTCTCTCTCTCTCTCTCTCCCCAGCACGATTAGCGGCCACTCTCTCCCCAGCTATGTCATTCTAGAGAGTGGGTGCTAGGAACAGGTTTTTTGCTGCTAGGAACGGGACCGATTGATGCTAGGAACGCCTTGGCATGTGCTAGGTGTGAGTTTCTAGAGCTAGGAGTGGCTAGGATGATGCTAGGAACGTTTAATAATGTGCTAGGACTTGATTTCTAGAGCTAGGGTG
>NW_024742238.1:5853270-5855770 GCF_018991925.1 Homarus americanus | reverse complement strand
TCACTATACCTAACACTATACAGTATCATTACCACAAACACTACAATTCCAACCATCAATACTACTACTACCACCACTACTACCATCACCACTACTAACCACTACCACCATGACCACCACTGCCACCACTACCACCACCACCACCACCACCACAAACACCATCACCATCACCACTACCATCACCACCACCACCACCACCACCACCACCACCACCACCACCACAACCACTACCACCATGACCACCACCACCATCACCACTACCACCACCACCACCACCACCACCACCACCACCACCACCACCACCACCACCACCACCATCACCACTACCACCACCACCACCATCACCACCACCACCACCACCACCACACCACCACCACCACCACCACCACCACCACCACCACCACCAGCACCACCACCACCACCATCACCACTACCACCACCACCACCATCACCACCACCACCACCATCCACCACCACCCTACCATCACCACCACCATCACCACCAGTTGCTTGTATACTGTATGTGCGTGTTGTTGTGTACACTGATGTAGGTATACTGAGATGTACGTATGTGATATACAGTAAGCCTCTAGTGCTTCCCATAAGCACCGGGGATCGAACCAACGACACCTCGAGATGATGTTCAGTTTTGTATCCACTCGACATAAATACATATATAACGCAAATACACATGTATGTATATAAGCAAACATACACTAAGAATACATACATACATACATACATACATACATACGTACATACATACATACTATCATCAATAAAGCGAGCCAATACTAATGAGCATAACCCAACCACGACCTGCCTCCGGACACACACACACACACACACAGACACACACACACACACACACACACACACACACAGACACACACACACACACACACACACACACACACACACAGACTGAAGGTGAAGCAACACTCACTCATTCCTTTACTCTCAGTCAGAAAGTGAACACCACCAACCCTGGGTACTGTACGTCGCGCGTGTGTGTGTGTGTGTGTGTGTGTGTGTGTGTGTGTGTGTGTGTGTTGTGTGTGTGTGTTATAGTAGTCATCATTCTCATCCTTTTTGACTTCATCATCATCATCATCATTATCATTATAGTCATTGTATGAGAGAAAGGAGGGGAAATAAGGGAGGGAGAGAAGGAAGGAAGGAAGGAAGGAAGGACAAACGAAGGAAAGGAGAAAAAGTGAAAGGGCGAGAGAGAGAGAGAAAGACAAGGAAGGGAAGGGAAGGGAATGTTGAAAAGCCATCGTGAAAATCGCTACGGTGGGCGTGGGCGTGAATGACGAATTCGGGTGGGTGGGGTGTGGTATCAGGATAGGCGTGTGAGTCTTAAAATGGGCGTGATGGTCTTCGTATAAAAGGGAGAATGGGCGTATTAATGGCCTCAAGAGTGGGCGTGGTGCGGCCGTGGCGTGAGCGTGGCGTTAAGGTGGGCGTGGTGACATAAATTAGGCGTGTAATGACAGGGGCGTGGTGAAAGTGGTGTGGTCATCTGGACAGGACTTTACACCACAGCCGCCGTCGAGAAGTGGGTTAGGTGGGTGGTCGGGGGTGAAGGGGTGGGGTGGAAGGAGGGTGGAGGAGGGATGGGGGGAGGGTGGTAAAGAGGGTAGAAGAGTGGGAGGGAGAGGGGTGAAGGTAGGAGTGAGAGAGGGGGAGTGAGAGAAGGACGGGAAATGAGGAGATACAGACAGACAGAGGGCAGTGACAGACAGAGAGACAGTGACACACACAGAAAGAGACAGTGACAGACAGAGAGAGACAGTGACAGACAGAGAGAGACAGTGACAGACAGAGAGAGACAGTGACAGACAGAGAGAGACAGTGACAGACAGAGAGACAGTGACAGACAGAGAGACAGTGACACACAGAAAGAGACAGTGACAGACAGAGGAGCAGTGACAGACAGAGGGAAGTGACAGACAGAGAGAACAGTGACACACAGAAGGGAACAGTGACAGACAGAGAGACAGTGACAGACAGAGAGAACAGTGACAGACAGAGAGAGAGACAGTGACAGACAGAGAGACAGTGACAGACGAAGAGAGAGACAGTGACAGACAGAGAGAGACAGTGACAGACAGAGAGAGAGCAGTGACAGACAGAGAGAGTGATGACAGACAGAGAGACAGTGACAGACAGAGAGAGACAGTGACACACAGAAAGAGACAGTGACAGACAGAGAGAGACAGTGACAGACAGAGAGAGACAGTGACAGACAGAGAGACAGTGACAGACAGAGGCAGTGACAGACAGAGACAGTGACAGACAGAGAGAGCAGTGACACACAGAAAGAGACAGTGACAGACAGAGAGAGACAGTGACACACAGAAAGAGACAGTGACAGATAGAGAGAGACAGTACTCCTGTCGTTAATCTCATCCGACAAATTAGTGTTGCGTTGAGGGTGTGAGTGATGGGTGATGGGGGGAGGGAGGGAGGGAGGGTGATGGGGAGGGTGATGGGG
>NW_024742238.1:5840770-5848270 GCF_018991925.1 Homarus americanus | reverse complement strand
TGTGTGTGTGTGTGTGTGTGTGTGTGTGTGTGTGTGTGTGTGTGTGTGTGTGTGAACCATCTCGCTTTTTCTTCCTAATGATCCTGTCGGTGCCAAGCCACACCTGGCCTTGGTCTATTTATGTGAGAGAGAGAGAGAGAGAGAGAGAGAGAGAGAGAGAGAGAGAGAGAGAGAGAGAGAGAGGACCTTGAATCTATTTATATATATATACATACACTCAACCGACTATATATACAAACGTTCCTACACACACACACACACACACACACACACACACACACACACACACACACACATCAGACCTTCCCTCCTGCATATAATTTACCAGAGGCCAAACATGTCGTTCCAGTAGGTAAACGTGAGAGACGGAGCTGATTAGACCGAGTTGTTTGGTTATTTCTGTTTGGGGGTGTTGGGGGAGGGGGGAGGGGGAAGGGGTAGAGGGGAGGCCTAGGAGGTGTTGAGGGGGAGGGGGGAAGGGTCAAAGGTAAAGTGATCCTCCCCACCACACAAATAAATCAATTCAAGGCTATCAAACTCAACTATCAGGCGTGAGATCCACTCAAGAGGTCTCATAATTATCGTTTATCTTACACCATGAGCTGTTGGTTGGCTGTCAGGAGGGGCTGTCAGATAATGGAGGAAACTGAGCATTTATTACAAGGGGAAAAATAAATAAATACATCACGTGGAGCTGTCAGAGAGGCTATTTGGCCAGACAGTCAGGAAGAAAAATATATATTATCGATGTATCTACGGCTGGGTGTTGGTAGGTAAGCTGTCAGATACTTACAGCAGGTTAGGGTGAAGGGTTAGTTCTGTGAGTATCCCTGCCCCAACCCTCCCTCCCTACCCCTACCCCTCCCCCCTCCCTGCCCCTACCCCTCCCTCCTGCCCCTACCCTCCCTCCCTGCCCCTACCCTCCCTCCTGCTCCCTACCCCCTCCCCTGCCCCACCCCCTCCCGCTGTCAGATGAGGCTATGTGTGATCCAACTAGGAAATAAAAGAATTATTATATTCGTTTTTCTTATGGAGTAACTGAGCTGTTGGCTGACTGTCAGATGGAGCTATCAGTTCAGAGCACGATTACATCTCTACCACAACAACAGCAGACAGCCTTATACCACGACATGTTAAGTGGCTGTCAGGTGAGTCCTATCTTCCCTGCCTGCCTGCCTCCTTTCCTCCTTCCCTCTTCCTTCCTACCTGCCTTCTTCCCTCTCTTCTTTCTTCCTTCCTCCCACCATCCTTCCCTCCTTCCCACCCTCCCTTCCTCCCAGCTGGAGTTGTTGACCGAGCTGTGGATTGAATCTACACAGATGTACCCGGATCACTGCGAACGATTGTCTGATTCCTAAGGTTTTATAAGTGAGATGCACTGAATAGACAAACACGTTGATTCGGGAGTGTAATAATAAAAATAATAATAATAATAATAAAAATAATAATAATAATAATAATAATAATAATAATAATAATAATAATAATAATAATAATAATAATAATAATAATAATAATAATAATAAATAATAATAATAATAATAATAATAATAATAATAATAATAATAATATAATAATAACAATAACAAGGTCAAATCAGATGACACAAGCCCTTTTTAAAACCACAAACGGAACATCGTCTCCGGGTTATCAGGAGGTTTTAAGAACACAAGAAGACAAAAACACAACACAAAGGAACACATCATAGGAACACATAAACACAGGAACATCAACACAGGAACACGTCCAACCTGATAATAATCCTGGCAGGTCATGGTGTTATGGGGTCACTGATGATGCGACGGAGGAATATCACCAGGGAGCACTGTAGTTGTGGTTGATGGTGGTTGATTGGTTGGTTGTGGTTGATGGTAGTAGTAGTGGTAGTAGTAAGTCTTGTATGAACATATCTCCTGGAATAAACAAATTAACAACGATAAGTAAATATAAACACTGGATCAAAATATAAAAGAAAGAAAAATTATTTTTACCTTTTACTACGTGTGTGTGTGTGTGTTTGTCTCTGTGTATACATGTACGTATCTGTGTCTTTTATGTACGTATTGGGTGTCTGTTGGTCTGAAACATTGAAGTCATATCCTGTCATTAGCGGTCCCAACACACACACACACACACACACACACACACACACACACACACACAACACCTAAGGCTTTTCTGTTTAGTGGAAACTGGTGAAAACCTACTACTCTTCTCTCTCTTTTTTCTCTCTCTCTCTCTCTACCTTTCTATCTATTTATCCTTTAAAACTATATAATAATAATAGATAGATATATAGACAGACAGACAGGTAAACAGACAGACAGACAGACAGACATACAGACAGATACAGCAGACAGCAGACAGACACATAATGTACAATAATAGTCTACACAACAGTTAGTGGTAGTTAAGGGTGGCAATAATTAATCATTGTCAAGGTTATGTGTGTGTGTGTGTGTGTGTGTGTGTGTGTGTGTGTGTGTGTGTGTGTGTGTGTGTGTGTGTGTGTGTGTGTGTGTGTGTGTGTGTGTGTGTGTGTGTGTGTCTGTGTGTGTGTGTGTGTGTGTGTGTGTGTGTGTGTGTGTGTGTGTAAGTATATCTGTGCTCTGTGTGTGTGTGTGTGTGTGTTTTTGTGGTGTGGGTGTGCGATGTCATTTAGTGTATGCCCTCCCATAGGGCCTCACCTAGAGACTCTCCTGCCACCTCACTAGAGACTCCTGTCGGAAGAGACAGAGAGACTGAGAGACAGTCCATAACCGCAACATTTAAGACCGCCGCCCACCGCCACTGCAACCCAATCCAGCCACCCCTAAGCGAGTCTAGACCATCCTACACTATACCCACTCTAACCCACAGCCCACTCAAACCATCTCTTAACCACTCCGGCCCGCTCACTTCCCACTAATATTAGCCCACCCCGGAACTTAATAATCACCTAGGTGGATTCTGAGACTTTATCGTGATTATCATTTGGGCAGACGGGAGAGGGGGTGGGGGGGGTAGATGAGAGGTGGGAGGTAGAGGAGAAAGGTAGGAAGGTGGGAGGAAGAGGGTCTCTCTCTCCTTTCTCTCTCAGACTTTCACCCTGTCGTACCTGTGTCTTTCAAAACTCACCTGGACTTTCACTATGTGTCTGTCTGTCTGTCTGTAAGTTTAATGACAGGTATTAGTTTTCTGAGAGAGAGAGAGAGAGAGAGAGAGAGAGAGAGGGGGCCTTCAAACATTCCATGGGCACTTGGAGTTATTAATGCCAATGAAACAAAAACTGGAGAGAGAGTGTTGGAGGGAGTGTTGGAGGAGTGTTGGAGGGTGTGTTGGAGGGTGTGTTGGAGGGTGTGTTGGAGGGTGTGTTGGAGGGAGTGTTGGAGGGAGTGTTGGAGGGTGTTGAGGAATGAAGGTAGGACTGAGGGAGAAGACAGAGAAGAGTAAGGAGGGGAGGAGGGAGGGAAGGAGGGAGGGAGGAGGGAGGGATGGAGGGAGGGAGGGAGGGAGGAGGGGAGGAGGGAGGGAGGAGGGAGGGGAGGAGGGGGAGGTAGAGAAGGAGGAAGGAGAGATGGAAAGGCTACACTAAGGAGAAAAGGATGAGAGAAAAGAGAGTAAAGAGGAAGAGAAACGTAGAAGAGAAGAGAAAGAGGGAGGACTAAAGAAGGAAGACTAAAGAAGGGGACTAAAGAGGGGAACTAAGAACGTAAGAAGAAGAAAGAAAAACAGAAGGATGGAGTTAGAAGATGGGAGGAAGGGAAGAGAGAAGGAGGAGGGGAAAGAGGAGGAGAGGAAAAGGTGAGGGGTGAGGGGAAGAGAAAGGGAGAGAAAGAGAAGGAAGGAGGGAGGGGAGAAGGGAAGGAGAAGGGAGGAGGAGGATTAGTAGTAGTAGTAGTAGGTAAAGAGGAGGAGGAGGGGTAAGGGGAGGGAAGGGAGGATAGAGCCAGACAGACACTGCCCCCTACACTACGTTTCTCCTGAACTGATCCTCACCCTGGGAGGGGGGGGCAGGGGAGGGGTAGGGGAGGTGGGAGAGTAGGGGAGGGGGGAGGGGAGGGTAGGGTTAAGAGGAAGAGCAAGGGAGGAAAGGTCCATGGGGGGAAGGGTTTGGGGAGGAGGAGGAGGAGGACAGAGGGATAGGGGAAAGCAAAGGAAGATTTCTCAACACTCATCACCACAATACGAAGGTCAACAATAATAATTAACGTCAGAACAGGTAAGTGGCCTTCACCTTTCAGTAATCAACGCCGAGGATTACAGGTATTATACAGGTGACAATCAGGAAGCACGTGAGATGACCTGATTGGCTTCATATCTTAGCCACCAGAGAGAAAGAAAGAAAGAAAGAAAGAAAGATAAATTAGAGCCAATTTTCTCCTTCGTGGTGTTCCCTATTTCACCCTACTCACGACCCTATTACAGGTACACGGGTGCTTAATTAGGGTACAGACAGGTGAGGGATGGGAAGGAAGGAGGGAAGGGAGGTAGGAAAGAGTAGAGGTGTATGGGAGAGAAGGGAGGGGGTGAGGAATAGGGAGGTAAGAGAGGGAATGAGGAAAGAGGGAGAAGAAAGGAAGGGAGAGAGATAGAGAGACAGAGCAATATTGAAGAAAATGAAGAAGAAGAAGGAGAAGAAGAATAACAAACAACAACAAATAAAGAAACAACAACAACAGATAAACAAACATACGCGGTAATGAAAAGAAAGAGAGAGAGAGAGAGAGAGAGAGAGAGAGAGAGAGAGAGAGAGAAAAAAGCGACACATTGAACTTGACACGAAAAATTCCTGAGTTAACCTCAACAACCAGTTACTCTGCTCGGGGGTCCAGTTTCTAATTGTTACTCTCACCCTGAATCACCCTCATTAGCTACTTCCGATGACGGTAGTTAGGTAGTGGTTGGTCTAGAGTGGTCTCTGGTATTAATTAGAATGGTGGTTGGTAGTTGTTGTAGTGGTGGTTGTTGTTGTTGTTGTTGTGGAGGTGGTGGATGTTCTTGTTGTGGTGGTGGTGATTGTTGTTGTAGTGGTGGTTGTTGTTGTGGTGGTTGCTGTTGTAGTGGTGGTTGTTGTTGTAGTAGTAGTAGGTAATGAGGCAGGTAGGTCCCTCGAGGCAGGTGAGAGAGAGAGAGAGAGAGAGAGAGAGAGGAGAGAGAGAGAGAGAGAGAGAGAGAGAGAGAGAGAGAGAGACATTTTAGGTGCTCCAGTTACGTGAAAGAAGGTAATGA
Source organism: Homarus americanus (assembly GCF_018991925.1). Taxonomy (NCBI): domain Eukaryota; kingdom Metazoa; phylum Arthropoda; class Malacostraca; order Decapoda; family Nephropidae; genus Homarus; species Homarus americanus. Next base: position 5,843,059 of record NW_024742238.1, on the reverse strand, counting down.
ACCAAGGTGAGGCTGTTGGTGTACACAGGTGTTCTTCCTGTCTGTCTGTCTAGTGGGGACACGTCGTGGGAGAGACAAAGGAGGAGAGAGAGAGAAACAGGGAGAGAGAGAGAGGAGAGAGAGAGAGAGAGAGAGAGAGAGAGAGAGAGAGAGAGAGAGAGAGAGAGAGAGAGAGAGAGAGAGAGAGAGAGAGAGAGAGTTCTAGGCAAGATTTTGTTTTGTGAGAGAGAAAGACAGATAAAGGAGAAGACAGATAAAGAAAGAAAGAAAGAAAGAAAGAAAAGAAAGAAAGAAAGAAAGAAAGAAGAGAAAGAAAAGAAAGCTCACTCTAGCCATCTTCCTCCCTCAGGTAACCCCACAACCACCTGAATGAAATCTACTTATTGATTATACCTACGCACCTGTCCGGGCCAAGAGGGTGTTAACGACCCCCCTTTACCATAAAGTCGGTTCTCCCATATGACTCTCAGGTGATTCTCGGATTTATTGGTTCCGTGGTTCTTGGGACGAGCTAACCGTAGAGGAGGGAGGAGGAGGGGGAGGGAGGGGGAGGGGTGGGGTGGGGAGAGGGGGAAGGGGGTGGGGGAAGAAAATAAGAAGAGAGAGAGAGAGAGAGAGAGAGAGGAGAGAGAGAGAGAGAGAGGGGGGGAATAAAATCAGTGAAGAAAAAGAGCAATCCCTCCTATCCATCAGCGCCTACCCTGAATAGATCTAACCCATAGACCACTTAACCCCAACCAAAAAAAAACTTATCCAACCCACGTCTATCCATCCTCATCTACACTGGATAGATCTACAGCCAGTTTGCCTGGCTAGGACATAGGAAATCACCTAACCAGTCCAGCATCACGCGAGCTACTAGTGAACAGGATAGAAGAGGTGGGGATGATCTGGTGGTAGTGGGAGGGATAGTGAGGGAGCGTGAGGGATAGTGGAGGGAGAGTGAGGATAGTGAGGGAGAGTGAGGATAGTGAGGGAGTGAGGGAGTGAGGAGGAGGGAGAGGAGGGAGAGTGAGGAAGGAGGGAGCGGAGGGAGGAGGGGAGAGGGAGGGAGGAGAGGAGGGGAGTGAGGGAGGAGGGAGAGAGGGAGGAGGAGGGAGAGAGAGGGAGTGAGGGAGAGTGAGGGAGAGTGAGGGAGAGAGAGGGAGTGAGGGGAGAGGAGGGGAGGAGAGAGAGAGGGGAGGGGTGAGAGGGAAGAGAGAGAGAGAGAGAAAGAGACAGACAGACAGACAGACAGACAGAAAAAGACAAACGCACAGAAAAACAGACAGACAGACAGAAACAGACATAAACAGACAGACAGACAGAAACAGACAGAAACAGACACACAGACAGAAACAGACATAGCGACAGACAGACAGTAGAGGGTGAACAACTATGACCCTGCTGTCGTCATGTACAGTCTTCTGGTCACCCAGTTTTTGTTACACTCAAGGTGATTTAATTAGACCTGTCTCTCTCTCTTTATCTGTCTAATTATCTAACTCTCTCTCTTCTCTCTATATATATATATATATATATATATCTATCTATCTAACAATCTTTCTTCAAGTCTGTCTGTCTGTCTGTCTTTCTATGTATGTATGTATGTATATCTGTGTCTGTCTGTCTCTCGTTTTAAGTCTGTCCATCTGTCCATCTGTCCATCTGTCCAACTGTCCATCTGTCCATCTGTCCAACTGTCCATCTGTCCATCTGTCCAACTGTCCATCTGTCAATCTGTCCAACTGAAAGGTAATACCAAGCCAGTTTACTTTTTATATCTTCAAGGCTATTAGGCAATTTTTCTGTCTACCTGTCTGTAAGTCTGTCTGGCATTGAGGATACATGCCGGATCTGTAGCACTGCAGAGGAAGGTATTATCTAGGTCTGGTAATACTGAATGACAGAGTGAAGACATTTGCAACACACTCAGAGGTGGGGGTGGTAGCGTTGAGGTCTGGTAACACTGCAGGAGGGGTGGAAGGTTGAGGGTCTGGTAACACTGCAGGGAGGGGTGGTAGTTGCTGAGGTCTGGTAACACTGCAGGAGGGTGTAGTAGGGAGGTCTGGTAACACTGCAGGAGGGGTGGTAGTTGCTGAGGGCTAACACTGCAGGAGGGGGTGGTAGTTGCTGAGGGTCTGCACACTGCAGGTGAGGTAGTCGCCGGGTCTGGTAACACTGCAGGGAGGTGGTAGTTGCTGAGGGTCTGGTAACACTGCAGGGAGGTGAGGTAGTCGCGGGTCTGGTAACACTGCAGGAGGTAGAAGTTGCTGAGGGTCTGGTAACACTGCAGGGAGGGTGAGGTAG